>NW_022294262.1:0-2727 GCF_002776525.5 Piliocolobus tephrosceles | reverse complement strand
GCCAGAAGAGAGTGGGGGCCAATATTCAACATTCTTAAAGAAAAGAAATTTAAACCCAGAATTTCATATCCAGCCAAACTAAGTTTCATCAGTGAAGGAGAAATAAAATTCTTTACAGATAAGCAAATGCTTAGAGATTTTGTCACCACCAGGCCTGCCTTACAAGAGACCCTGAAGGAAGCCTTAAACATGGAAAGGAACAACCAGTACCAGCCATTGCAAAAACATGCCAAAATGTAAAGACCATCGAGGCTAGGAAGAAACTGCATCAACTAACGAGCAAAATAACCAGTTAATATCATAATGGCAGGATCAAGTTCACACATAACAATATTAACCTTAAATGTAAATGGACTAAATGCTCCAATGAAAAGACACAGACTGGCAAACTGGATAAAGAGTCAAGACCCATCAGTCTGCTGCTTCAGGAGACCCATCTCACATGCAGAGACATACATAGGCTCAAAATAAAGGGATGGAGGAAGATCTACCAAGCAAATGGAGAACACAAAAAAGCAGGGGTTGCAATCCTAGTCTCTGATAAAACAGACTTTAAACCATCAAAGATCAAAAGAGACAAAGAAGGCCACTACAAAATGGTAAAGGGATCAATTCAACAGGAAGAGCTAACTATCCTAAATATATATGCACCCAATACAGGAGCACCCAGATTCATAAAGCAAGTCCTTAGAGACTTACAAAGAGACTTAGACTCCCATACAATAATAATGAGAGACTTCAACAATCCACTGTCAACATTAGACAGATCAACGAGACAGAAAGTTAACAAGGATATCCAGGAATTGAACTCATCTCTGCACCAAGCGGACCTAATAGACATCTATAGAACTCTCCACCGCAAGTCAACAGAATATACATTCTTCTCAGCACCACATCGTACTTATTCCAAAATTGACCACATAATTGGAAATAAAGCACTCCTCAGCAAATGTAAAAGAACAGAAATTATAACAAACTGTCTCTCAGACCACAGTGCAATCAAACTAGAACTCAGGACTAAGAAACTCAATCAAAACCGCTCAACTACATGGAAAGTGAACAACCTGCTCCTGAATGACTACTGGGTACATAACGAAATGAAAGCAGAAATAAAGATGTTCTTTGAAACCAATGAGAACAAAGATACAACATACCAGAATCTCTGGGACACATTTAAAGCAGTGTGTAGAGGGAAATTTATAGCACTAAGTGCCCACAAGAGAAAGCAGGAAAGATCTAAAATTGACACTCTAACATCACAATTAAAAGAACTAGAGAGGCAAGAGCAAACACATTCAAAAGATAGCAGAAGGCAAGAAATAACTAAGATCAGAGCAGAACTGAAGGAGATAGAGACACAAAAAACCCTCCAAAAAATCAATGAATCCAGGTGTTTGTTTATTGAAAAGATCAACAAAATTGACAGACCACTAGCAAGGCTAATAAAGAAGAAAAGAGAGAGGAATCAAATAGACACAATAAAAAATGATAAAGGGGATATCACCACCGACCCCACAGAAATACAAACTACCATCAGAGAATACTATAAACACCTCTACGCAAATCAACTAGAAAATCTAGAAGAAATGGATAATTTCCTGGACACGTACACTCTTCCAAGACTAAACCAGGAAGAAGTTGAATCCCTGAACAGACCAATAACAGCCTCTGAAATTGAGGCAATAATTAATAGCCTACCCACCAAAAAAAGCCCAGGACCAGATGGATTCACAGCTGAATTCTACCAGAGGTACAAGGAGGAGCTGGTACCATTCCTTCTGAAACTATTCCAATCAATAGAAAAAGAGGGAATCCTCCCTAACTCATTTAATGAGGCCAACATCACCCTGATAACAAAGCCTGGCAGAGACACACACACAAAAAAGAGAATTTTAGACCAATCTCCCTGATGAACATCGATGCAAAAATCCTCAATAAAATACTGGCAAACCGGATTCAGCAGCACATCAAAAAGCTTATCCACCATGATCAAGTGGGCTTCATCCCTGGGATGCAAGGCTGGTTCAACATTTGCAAATCAATCAACGTAATCCAGCATATAAACAGAACCAAAGACAAGAACCACATGATTATCTCAATAGATGCAGAAAAGGCTTTTGACAAAATTCAACAGCCCTTCATGCTAAAAACGCTCAACAAATTCGGTATTGATGGAACGTACCTCAAAATAATAAGAGCTATTTATGACAAACCCACAGCTAATATCATACTGAATGGGCAAAAACTGGAAAAGTTCCCTTTGAAAACTGGCACAAGACAGGGATGCCCTCTCTCACCACTCCTATTCAACATAGTGTTGGAAGTTCTGGCTAGGGCAATCAGGCAAGAGAAAGAAATCAAGGGTATTCAGTTAGGAAAAGAAGAAGTCAAATTGTCCCTGTTTGCAGATGACATGATTGTATATTTAGAAAACCCCATCGTCTCAGCCAAAATCTTCTTAAGCTGATAATCAACTTCAGCAAAGTCTCAGGATACAAAATTAATGTGCAAAAATCACAAGCATTCTTATACACCAGTAACAGACAAGCAGAGAGCCAAATCAGGAATGAACTTCCATTCACAATTGCTTCAAAGAGAATAAAATACCTAGGAATCCAACTTACAAGGGATGTCAAGGACCTCTTCAAGGAGAACTACAAACCACTACTCAGTGAAATCGAAGAGGACACAAACAAATGGAAGAACATACCAAGCTCATGGATAGGA
>NW_022294261.1:0-1703 GCF_002776525.5 Piliocolobus tephrosceles | reverse complement strand
CCTGAGTAGCCTAACTGGGAGACATCCCCCACTAGGGGCAGTCTGACACCCCACACCTCACAGGGTGGAGTACACCCCTGAGAGGAAGCTTCCAAAGCAAGAATCAGACAGGTGCACTCGCTGTTCAGCAATATTCTATCTTCTGCAACCTCTGCTGCTGATACCCAGGCAAACAGGGTCTGGAGTGGACCTCAAGCAATCTCCAACAGACCTATAGCTGAGGGTCCTGACAGTCAGAAGGAAACCTATCAAACAGGAAGGACACCTAAATCAAAACCCCATCAGTACGTCACCATCATCAAAGACCAGTGACAGATAAAACCACAAAGATGGGGAAAAAGCAGGGCAGAAAAGCTGGAAATTCAAAAAATAAGAGCGCATCTCCTCCTGCAAAGGAGCACAGCCCATCGCCAGCAACGGATCAAAGCTGGTCAGAGAATGATTTTGATGAGATGAGAGAAGAAGGCTTCAGTCCATCAAACCTCTCAGAGCTAAAGGAGGAATTACGTACCCAGCGCAAAGAAACTAAAAATCTTGAAAAAAGAGTGGAAGAATTGACAGCTAGACTAATTAATGCAGAGAAGGTCATAAACGAAATGACAGAGATGAAAACCATGACACGAGAAATACGTGACAAATGCACAAGCTTCAGTAACCGACTCGATCAACTGGAAGAAAGAGTATCAGCGATTGAGGATCAAATGAATGAAATGAAGCGAGAAGAGAAACCAAAAGAAAAAAGAAGAAAAAGAAATGAACAAAGCCTGCAAGAAGTATGGGATTATGTCAAAAGACCAAATCTACGTCTGATTGGGGTGCCTGAAAGTGAGGGGGAAAATGGAACCAAATTGGAAAACACTCTACAGGATATCATCCAGGAGAACTTCCCCAACCTAGCAGGGCAGGCCAACATTCAAATTCAGGAAATACAGAGAACGCCACAAAGATACTCCTCCAGAAGAGCAACTCCAAGACACATAATTGCCAGATTCACCAAAGTTGAAATGAAGGAAAAAATCTTAAGGGCAGCCAGAGAGAAAGGTCGGGTTACCCACAAAGGGAAGCCCATCAGACTGACAGCAGATCTCTCGGCAGAAACTCTACAAGCCAGAAGAGAGTGGGGGCCAATATTCAACGTTCTTAAAGAAAAGAATTTTAAACCCAGAATTTCATATCCAGCCAAACTAAGTTTCATAAGTGAAGGAGAAATAAAATTCTTTACAGATAAGCAAATGCTTAGAGATTTTGTCACCACCAGGCCTGCCTTACAAGAGACCCTGAAGGAAGCCCTAAACATGGAAAGGAACAACCGGTACCAGCCATTGCAAAAACATGCCAAAATGTAAAGACCATCGAGCCTAGGAAGAAACTGCATCAACTAATGAGCAAAATAACCAGTTAATATCATAATGGCAGGATCAAGATCACACATAACAATATTAACCTTAAATGTAAATGGACTAAATGCTCCAATTAAAAGACACAGACTGGCAAACTGGATAAAGAGTCAAGACCCATCAGTCTGCTGTCTTCAGGAGACCCATCTCACATGCAGAGACATACATAGGCTCAAAATAAAAGGATGGAGGAAGATCTACCAAGCAAATGGAGAACAAAAAAAAGCAGGGGTTGCAATCCTAGTCTCTGATAAAACAGACTTTAAACCATCAAAGATCAAAAGAGACAAAGAAGGCCATTACATA
>NW_022294260.1:0-12209 GCF_002776525.5 Piliocolobus tephrosceles | reverse complement strand
GTATTTCTCGTGTCATGGTTTTCATCTCTGTCATTTCGTTTATGACCTTCTCTGCATTAATTAGTCTAGCTGTCAATTCTTCCACTCTTTTTTCAAGATTTTTAGTTTCTTTGCGCTGGGTACGTAATTCCTCCTTTAGCTCTGAGAGGTTTGATGGACTGAAGCCTTCTTCTCTCATCTCATCAAAATCATTCTCTGACCAGCTTTGATCCGTTGCTGGCGATGGGCTGTGCTCCTTTGCAGGAGGAGATGCGCTCTTATTTTTTGAATTTCCAGCTTTTCTGCCCTGATTTTTCCCCATCTTTGTGATTTTATCTGTCTCTGGTCTTTGATGATGGTGACGTACTGATGGGGTTTTGGTATAGGTGACCTTCCTGTTTGATAGTTTTCCTTCTGACAGTCAGGACCCTCAGCTATAGGTCTGTTGGAGATTGCTTGAGGTCCACTTCAGACCCTGTTTGCCTGGGTATCAGCAGCAGAGGTTGCAGAAGACAGTATATTGCTGAACAGCGAGTGCACCTGTCTGATTCTTGCTTTGGAAGCTTCCTCTCAGGGGTGTACTCCACCCTGTGAGGTGTGGGGTGTCAGACTGCCCCTAGTGGGGGATGTCTCCCAGTTAGGCTACTCAGGGGTTAGGGACCCACTTGAGCAGGCAGTCTGCCCCTTCTCAGATCTCAACCTCCGTGTTGGGAGATCCACTGCTCTCTTCAAAGCTGTCAGACAGAGTCGTTCGCGTTTGCACAGGCTTCTGCTCCTTTAGCTGAGCCCTGTCCCCAGAGGCGCAGTCTACAGAGACAGGCAGGTTTCCTTGAGCTGCTGTGAGCTCCACCCAGTTCGAGCTTCCCAGCGGCTTTATTTATCTACTTAAGCCTCAGCGATGGTGGGCGCCCGTCCCCTAGCCTCGCTGCTGCCTTGCCGTTAGATTGCCGCAGACTGCTGTGTTAGCAAGGAGGGAGGCTCCTTGGGCGTGGGACCCTCCCGGCTAGGTGTGGGATATATTCTCCGGTGTGCTGGTGTTATAGCGCAGTATTGGGGTGGGAGTTACCCGATTTTCCAGGTGTTGTGTGTCTCAGTTCCCCTGGCTAGGAAGAGGGATTCCCTTCCCCCTCGCGCTTCCCAGGTGAGGCGATGCCTCACCCTGCTTCAGCTCTCGCTGGTCAGGCTGCAGCAGCTGACCCGCACGGATTGTCCAGCACTCCCGTGTGAGATGACCCCAGTACCTCAGTTGAAAATGCAGAAATCACCGGTCTTCTGTGTCGCTCGCGCTGGGAGATGGAGACTGGAGCTGTTCCTATTCGGCCATCTTGCTCCGCCCCCAGAACATTTATTTTTAAAACTTAAATATGTTGATCAAAAAACTCGTGCTATAAAAGAGCATTTCCGTCTTAACATGCTAGTGTAATTCAGCATATACATATCTTATTAATTGTTAATTTGTACTGAGCATTAACCGTCATACTATTATGTGTTAATTTAATTCTCACAGTAACTGAATAACATAGGTGTTGTTATTATCCTCAGTTTGCAGAGAAAGAAACAGAGCCAATATTAAAACATAGGCAAATGTGTCTCCAGAGATAACACTTCTGAGTATCACAGTAAAAACCATCTTTAATCGCTTGAACCTGGGAGGTGGAGGTTGCAGTGAGCCAAGATCGAGCCACTGCACTCCAGCCTGGGTGACAGAGTGAGGCTCTGTCTCAAAAAAACAAAACAAAACAAAACAAAACCTCTTTAACCAGAAAAGAAATAATTATTTTTAACACTCACTTTTAATAAAAATTAACAAAAATTGAATAATTGGGTAAATTTTCATTGTTTAATGTTTTTGTGAATGTATAAAATGGTACACAAAGAATAAGCCAGAAAGCAGTTAATATTTTTAGAAGATTCTACTGTACTGTAATACAATATTGAACTTTAAACACACACACACACACACACACACACACACATATACTTCTTTTCCTTTTTTTGGAGACAGAGTCTCACTTCATTACTCCAGCTGAAGTGCAGTGGCATGATCTCAGGTCATTGCAACCTCCATTTCCCAGGTTCAACTGCTACAGGCACACACCACCACACCTGGTTAACTTTTGTATTCTTAGTAGAGATGAGGTTTCACCATGTTTGCCAGGCTAGTCTTGAACTTCTGACCTCAAGTGATCTGCCCACCTCGGCCTCCAAAAGTGCTGAGATTACAGGCATGAGCCGTCACACCTAGTCATAATATAAATATTGCTTGAATGCAAGAACACTTATGTAGATATTTGCTCTTAGATTAACATGATAAAAGTAACAATTAGAAAAAAAATGAAATGGGATAAAACTAGTCAAAACCACATCTTTTCAATGGCTTGGCATAATTGACATGCTTTTTGAAATGGCCAGATTCCTGACAAGAAGCAAAGAGAAGATTTAGACTTTGGTCTATCATTAAGTTTTTTATTTTTGGAATCTAATCTGAAATCCTGGCTAAAGGATTTGAAGAGGGCATTCTTTAGGTGGCTACCTAGGGTTTTCACAGCAATACAAAGATAAATTTCATAGGTAGGAAAATGCATACTATATACATACATTGCTCTTCTCTGATTTGCTTTAACATTAAAAGATTGAAGATTGCAAATCTAATCTCTCAATTTAGAATAAATTAACAAAGGATTTATTTTTCAGCCAAGCAAATAATTGTATTGAATTAATAGGTAACAAATGCCATTAGCTGACAAAAGATAGTATGACTAGATTCAGTAAGTATGTAGCCGTGTAACTAACAGTCCATTAAATTAAGGCCCTTATAGGTGCGTGTGGACATCATTTCTGTGCAATGTGATGCACCTCCACCTAGCACCTTCTTCTGCCTGTTTACAGAGATACCAATTTCCCCTGACTCCGCGTGAATACTAAAAATTGAGAATGCTGTATTCAGAGGGATTAATAGGAACATATTATAAAAAAATTCTACAAATCTTACTCTGCCTCCCAAAGGCTATTAGTAAACAATTGTTTGTTTACAGTGCTCAATTGAATTTATGGGAAATTTTAATATTCCTGGTGAGTCAGAGACACTTAAGTGTCAACAAAATTTCATAATATATACATGAATGAGATAAAGTCTTCTTAGTTAAGAATTTTATTTTATCAGTAAATTTAGAGAAGAATAAAAAAGAACACTCCTTTGGGCACATCAGTACCACCCAAACAAGTGCATTTTTCATCATCGTTAAAGTAGCAATAGCACCGCGTGCGTTCCAGGGACCAGGTGGCCTGTTTCCCACTGATATAAAGTGGAGTAGGCATTGAAATAGTGAAGGAGGATGATACAAATTGGATACATATATAAAATACAATTTTTAATAAAAAGCATTTGATGTTGTAGAACTATAGATGAGACTATTAGTATGAGGTCATAATATTTTTACTTCTTTTGACAGAATAACTTCACAATATTCTTATTTCAAAAAATACTCCTTTTTCTGCTGTGTATTGCCTAGCTTTTTGTCAAAAGCTATTCTATTTTTCTGCTGTGTATTGCCTAGCTTTTGGTCAAAAGCTATTCTATTACCTGAGCTCCATAGAAATCAATAAAATGGATCTAAATTTTGCCACAAGCATTTTATTATTGCTGCATGTGCTTATTTTGCTTAAAATACATTAGCTTTTCATGAAAAATCTACACTTTTCTTTCAGGGTTTTGTTTATTGCTGAGAAGTGTCCTCCCAGAAAACTGCTATTCTCAGCTCTACTTACGTTGACTAATAGTGAGTGGAAGTGATGTGTGGGTAAAAAGCAAATGTATCTTTTCTGCATCTCTTTGTTAATTTATTCACAGAAGAAAAAGGAGGATGCAGATAGAAGATGAAAGAAGAATTGATTACTAAAATATCATGAGGAAGTCGTTTTATCAAGGAAAAAACCATAAGGGATAAAGTGAGAAGAAAATATATTATTTTGCTAAGCCTCTGAAATGTCAGTATACAACCTGCATTGCTTTAACAAATATATTATTCCTTCAGTTTTGATTCTTCAGGATATGTTTCAATTCCCTAGTGAATCAAAACTATAAGGAAAATAACATTTGTTAGGGTAATAGATGTAGGAAAGACCCATTATGTTTGGCCAACATCTTTTCCACCCACAGTTGCAGGCAGTCATTATTCTACTCTCTGCTTCTATGAGTTTGATTTTTCTTTTACACTCTGCAAAGAAATTAGATCTTTTTAAAAATTTTTTCCAATGCTGGCTTATTTTACTTAGCATAATGTCCTTCAGGTTCATTAAGCTTTTTGCAAATAACAAGGCTTTCTTCTTTTTAAGGGCTGAATAGCCTTCCATTGTGTAAATATACCACATTTTCTTTATTCATTCAACCGTTGATGTCCATTTTGGTTGATTCCATATCTTGCCTATTGTGAGTAATCCACTTTCTTCTTTCTCTTTCATTTTTTATATCTTCTTTTTTATTTCTAGTGCAGTGGTGCAATCTCAGTTCACTGCCACCTCCACCTCCTGGGTTCAAGTGATTCTTCTGTCTCAGCTTCCCAAGTAGCCAGGATTACAGGCACACACCACCACACCCGGCTAATTTTTGTATTTTTAGTAGAGATGGGGTTTCACCATGTTGGCCAGGCTGGTTTTGAACTCCTGACCTTGTGAACCACCCGCCTCGGCCTCCCAAAGTGCTGGGATTACAGGCATGAGCCACAGTGGCTGGCCAACTTTATTGTTTTCAGTGATCCTCAAATATCTTCCATTGCAGAAAATTGTATTTTATTAGTTATTATTGTGTTTTTTGGACTCATCTACATGGGATGAGTCCTAAGAGATTCAGTTTTAAAAAGTTTATTTGGTACATTAAGGACATTATTTATCTTTTGTAACCTGTTCATGTCTATGTCTGTTACTTGCATCAGGCAATGACTAAAACAATTCTCAAAAAACAGAAAGTATATTTCTCTTAAAGTTGGCTTATTAAGGGACTATGAGGTGATCCAATTCAATAAGAACCGAACTAGACCTACTAAGATCAGTCAGGACTATTAGAGAATTGTTAAAATACATTCACCATTAATCCCGAGATAATTGTGAATCCCAAGTTTTACTCTAAGAAAAATTATTGCAATGCAGTAAAGTTGACTTCGTCTTTAAAAAGAAAGAGGAGCACAATGAGATTTCCTGTGACCAGTTGAAGTTCATAAAGTTTGTCAAAGAACTTCACATACATAGTAAATCTTCTGATAGCATTTAGTTCCAATCACAATAAATTATACTTGTCTCTGACTTTTATAATTAATCTCTTCTCTCTTTAAAAAACTGTATTTTCTTTATAAAAATAGTGATTATTGGCTGGGTGCGGTGGCTCATATCTGTAATCCCAGTACTTTGGGAGGCCAAGGTGGGTGGATCATGAGGTCAGGAGTTTGAGACCAGCCTGACCAACTTGGTGAAACCCATCTCTACTAAAAATACAAAAATTAGCCAGGCCTGGTGGCATGCAACTGTAATTCCAGCTACTCAGGAAGCTGAGGCAGGGGAATTGCTTGAACCCAGGAGGTGGAGGTTGCAGTGAGCGGAGATCATGCCACTGCACTCCAGCCTGGTGAGAGAGCAACACTCTGTCTTAATATAATTATATAATTATAACATCCTAAGTATGCATTTGTTGGGTACACTGTCATATTTTTATGTTTATGCTGTAAAATGTTTAAATCAAGCTAAGTAACAAATTCATTACCTCACATACTTATTATACTTTTGTGACAAAAACATTTAAAATCTTTTTATACCAATTTTGAAATATACACTGCATTATTATTTATTATAGTCAACATTCTGTGCAATTAATCACTGAATCTTATTTCTCCTAAGTGAAACTTGGTCCACGTCCATCAACATTTTCTCTTTCTTCAACCACTTCCTCCCCAGCCTCTGTCACATTTTTACTTATACTAAGTTACATTAAGGCCATTAATGTAATTAAAGAAATTAAATCTTTTGCTATGCAATAAAGGTATGAACATAAATAATGTTAAATAACTTTATTAGAAAGTTTGACTAATTAGGCATATAAATAAATGGGCAGCAATTTTGGCCAGTAAATAAAAATACCCATTATTTTCAAACACCAGACAATTATTTTAAATGGAAAGGTTTCAGGCCTAATATATGTCATTGAATTTATGAAAGCAGAAACCCAGGAGGTAGTATTTTCTGAGCATTGTAAATAACAATGAAAATTATTGACTAAAATGAATTCAAGTAATATGTAGCCAAATAGAAATCTCATTAAAAAATTTAAAAGTACTGGATGCACCAGCTCATGCCTGTAATTCCTGCACTGTGGGAGGCCAGTGCAGAAGAATTACTTGAGCCCAGAAGTTTAAGACCAGCCTGAGCAATATAGTGAGACCTCATCTCTACCAAAAAAAAATTAATTAATTAATTATGACATTTAAGGATCACTTGAGCCTAGGATGCTGAGGCTGCAATGAGCTGTGATCCTGACACTGCACTTACCTGGGTGACAAAGCAAGATGGTGCCTCAAAAAATAAAATTTTAAAATTAAGTTCTTAATCAAATGGAAGATTTAAACTGAGATCATTTTTATTGATTCAGAACAGTGCTGATTGGGCGTAGTGGGTCACGAATGTAATCCCAGCACTTTGGGAGACCAAGGTGGCTGGATAACCTGAGGTCAGGAGTTTGAGATCAGCATGACCAACATGGAGAAATCCTGTCTCTACTAAAAATACAAAATTAGCAGGGCATGGTGGTGCATGCCTGTAATCTCAGCTACTGGGGAGGCTGAGGCAGGAGAATCACTTGAACTTGGGAGGTGAAGGTTGTGGTGAGCCAAGACCGCACCATTGCACTCCAGCCTGGGCAACAAGAGTGAAACTGTGTCTCAAAAAAATAAATAAATAAATAAATAAATAAAGAAAGAAAGAAAGAAAGAAGAAGAAGAAACAAAAGAAACATGCTAATGAAGAAGCATGGTGATCAAAGCCAAAAACTTGAATTTAGGTCAGTAATTTTGCCAACATTGTCTTACTGATACAGGAAAACAGTATTCTGGCCATATGTAGGTATTATTCTCTACAGTTAAGTACGTTTACTTCAGATATTTGTACAAATATAAAATCAATTTTTTAGTATTAAAAATTATGGTATATTGAGGAAAGAATATGTTCTAACTGATGCGACTTGAGATTTCTTATGAGATGCTATTGTCTGCCACACAAGAAAACTGTAAAATAATTTCCTCAGGTATATGCTGTTGATATTTGTGCATTTTGGAAAGATATTATGTATCCTGAAATCTTTAAATATAAAAATATTTTACATGCTAAAATTCTGAGAAAGTTACAAGAGCTTTAAAAATCCTTAGTAGAATATAAAGAAACATAGGAGAATGTTCCAGGTACAAAAGAAAACCAAAGGAAGAATCCAAAAAGTAATTAAACTAAGAAGCTAGTGCTCTTCTTAGATATGGGTGAACACACAAATAACAAATTTCTGTGGGTTGTCCAACTTGCCATAAGGCAAATGAAAAAATAACAACAGAGGGAGGGAGGGATAACATTAGGAGAAATACCTAATGTAAATGACAAGTTAATGGGTGCAGCACACCAACGTGGCACAGGTATACATATTTAACAAACCTGCACGTAATGCACATGTACCCTAGGACTTAAAGTATAATTTAAAACAACACCCTAAAAAATAAAATAAAAGTCCTTATCTACAAAAAATAATAATAACAACATAAACTAACTGCAGACATTGCAAATGTGATCTCTTTCACAAGTGAGAACCAAATTACAACTTATGCAGTTACAGGACTTAGGTTTAAAATGTTTAATCCAAGACAATGGGGAAAACAGAAAATATACTAATAATGTGAAAAGTACAAGAAGTTATAAGGGTGACAAGTCACATTTGTTTGTTTTGCGTGTGTGTGGGTTTTTGTTTTGTTTTGTTTTTTGTTTTGTGAGACAGAGTTTTGCTCTTGTTGCCAAGGCTGGAGTGCAATGGCATGATCTTGGTTCATCACAACCTCTGCCTCCTGGGTTCAAGCGATTCTCCTGACTCAGCCTCCCAAGTGGCTGGGATTACAGGCACCCACCACCATGCCCAGCTAATTTTGTATTTTTAGTAGAGATGGGGTTTCTCCATGTTGGTCAGGCTGGTCTCCAACTCCCAACCTCAGGTCATCTGCCCGCCTTGGCCTTCCAAAGTGCTGGGATTACAGGCGTGAGCCACTGTGCCCAGCAACAAGCCATATTTGAAAAACAGCCAGCCTTTCCTCAGGTGCCCCGCATCTGCTGATTCCTCCTTCCTGGTCACTGCATCCTTGGCTGGCATCAGAAAAATGGCTACAAACTTCCCAGTACATGAGAAGATCTGGTTCGACAAGTTAAAATATGACAATGCAGAAAGGAGATTCTTCGAGCAGATGAACAAGCCTGTGGCCAGTGCCTCCCACCAGGAGAACAACGCCAGCATGATCCTCCATGACATTGCGAGAGCCAGAGAGAATTTCCAGAAATCCCTGGCCAGAAGCTCAGGCCCCAGGCTCATGTCTCGGGGTCTCCAGCGGACCCAGCGGAGACAACAATGAGCTCATCTTCCGGATGCCCAGTCTGGAAGTGGAGAACCAGAGCCTGCGCAGGTTGGTGCAGGAGCTGCAGCAGGCCATTTCCAAGCTGGAGGCCCAGGTGAACGTGCTGGAGAAGAGCTTGCCTGGGCACCACAGCCCCGCAGACCCAGAATGTGTCTCTCATGAGCCAAGTAGAGCTGCCGACCAAGAAGCCAGCCAAACCAGCAGAGGATGATGAGGACGATGACATTGACTTCCTGGGGATAGACCCCCAAATCTGGCCATAAATTGGCCCCCAAACTGGCCATAAACAAGATCTCTGCAGCACTGTGACACATTAGTGATGGCCATGACACTCACCCTGAAGTTTGTGGGTTTACCGGAATGAGAACAAGAAACACCTGGCCTACCCAAGGTGGGAAATCTGCTAAAAGGTGTTCCTGAACCACAAACAATAGCATGAGCAATCTGTGCCTTAAGAACATGTTCCTGCTGCAGATAACTAGCCAGAGCCTAACCCTTTATTTCAGCCCATCCCTTTGTTTCTTGTTTTAGTTAATCTATGATCTGTAGAAACAATGCTTATCACTGGCTTGCTGTCAGTAAATATGTGGGTAAAACTCTGTTCAAGGCTCTCAGCTCTGAAGGCTGTGAGTCCCCTGATTTCCCGCTCCACAGGCTATATTTCTATATGTGTGTCTTTAATTCCTCTAGCACCACTGGGTTAGGGTCTCCCCGACTGTGCTGGTCTTGGCATTGACCTGTTTGCCAGTGACAATGAGGAGGAGGACAAGGAGGCAGTACTGCTGCGGGAGGAGCGACTGTGGCAGTACACAGAGAAAAATGCCAAGAAACCCGCACTGGTGGCAAGCCCTCCATCCTGCTGGATGTCAAGCCTTGGGATGCTGAGACTAACATGGCCCAGCGAGAAGCTTGTGTGTGCTCCATCCAGCTGGACCAGCTGCTCTAGGGGGACTCTAAGCTGGTGCCCATGGGCTATGGTATCCAGAAGCTGCAGGTTCAGTGTGTGGTGGAGGATGACAAGGTGGGGACAGACTAGCTGGGGGAGGAGATCACCAAGTTTGAAGAGCACATGCAGAGTGTCGACATCGCAGCTTTCAACAAGATCAGAAGCCTTAGTGTGTGTGTGTATGCGTGCACGAGTACATGCTTGAGGCCCTGCCACAATTAAAAACTGAGACCAGGAGGGCGGAGCAAGATGGCCCAATAGGAACAGCTCCAGTCTCCAACTCCCAGCGCGAGCGACACAGAAGACCGGTGATTTCTGCATTTTCAACTGAGGTACTGGGGTCATCTCACTAGGGAGTGCCAGACAATTGGTGCTGGTCAGCTGCTGCAGCCCGACCAGCTAGAGCTGAAGCAGGGCGAGGCATCGCCTCACCTGGGAAGCGCAAGGGGGAAGGGAATCCCTTTTCCTAGCCAGGGGAACTGAGACACACAACACCTGGAAAATCGGGCAACTCCCACCCCAATACTGTGCTGTAAGCAAACGGGCACACCAGGAGAATATACCCCACACCTGGCCGGGTGGGTCCCATGCCCATGGAGCCTCCCTCCTTGCTAACACAGCAGTCTGCCATGATCTAACCGCAAGGCAGCAGCGAGGCTGGGGGAGGGGCGCCCACCATTGCTGAGGCTTAAGTAGGTAAACAAAGCTGCTGGGAAGCTCGAACTGGGTGGAACTCACAGCAGCTCAAGGAAACCTGCCTCTCTCTGTAGACTCTGCATCTGGGGACAGGGCACAGCTAAAAAATAACAGGGGAAGCAGCAGAGGCCTGTGCAGACGTGAACGACTCTGTCTGACAGCTTTGAAGAGAGCAGTGGATCTCCCAACACGGAGGTTGAGATCTGAGAAGGGACAGACTGCCTGCTCAAGTGGGTCCTTAACCCCTGAGTAGCCTAACTGGGAGACATCCCCCACTAGGGGCAGTCTGACACCCCACACCTCACAGGGTGGAGTACACCCCGAGAAGCAGCTTCCAAAGTAAGAATCAGACAGGTACACTTGCTGTTCAGCAATATTCTATCTTCTGCAACCTCTGCTGCTGATACCCAGGCAAACAGGGTCTGGAGAGGACCTCAAGCAATCTCCAGCAGACCTACAGCTGAAGGTCCTGACTATTAGAAGGAAAACTATCAAACAGGAAGAACACCTATACCAAAACCCCATCAGTACGTCACCATCATCAAAGACCAGAGGCAGATAAAACCACGAAGATGGGGAAGAAGCAGGGCAGAAAAGCTGGAAATTCAAAAAATAAGAGCGCATCTCCCCCTGCAAAGGAGCGCAGCTCATCGCCAGCAATGGATCAAAGCTGGTCAGAGAATGACTTTGACGAAATGAGAGAAGAAGGCTTCAGTCCATCAAACTCCTCAGAGCTAAAGGAAGAATTACGTGCCCAGTGCAAAGAAACTAAAAATCTTGAAAAAAGAGTGGAAGAATTGACAGCTAGACTAATTAATGCAGAGAAGGTCATAAACGAAATGACAGAGATGAAAACCATGACACGAGAAATACGTGACAAATGCACAAGCTTCAGTAACCGACTCGATCAACTGGAAGAAAGAGTATCAGTGATTGAGGATCAAATGAATGAAATGAAGTGAGAAGAGAAACCAAAAGAAAACAGAAGAAAAAGAAATGAACAAAGCCCGCAAGAAGTATGGGATTATGTAAAAAGACCAAATCTACGTCTGATTGGGGTGCCTGAAAGTGAGGGGGAGAATGGAAACAAGTTGGAAAGCACTCTTCAGGATATCATCCAGGAGAACTTCCCCAACCTAGTCGGGCAGGCCAACATTCAAATTCAGGAAATACAGAGAACACCACAAAGATACTCCTCCAGAAGAGCAACTCCAAGACACATAATTGCCAGATTCACCAAAGTTGCAATGAAGGAAAAAATCAGCCAGAGAGAAAGGTCGGGTTACCCACAAAGGGAAGTCCATCAGACTAACAGCAGATCTCTCAGCAGAAACGCTACAAGCCAGAAGAGAGTGGGGGCCAATATTCAACATTCTTAAAGAAAAGAATTTTAAACCCAGAATTTCATATACAGCCAAACTAAGTTTCATAAGTGAAGGAGAAATAAAATCCTTTACAGATAAGCAAATGCTTAGAGATTTTGTCACCACCAGGCCTGCCTTACAAGAGACCCTGAAGGAAGCCCTAAACATGGAAAGGAACAACCGGTACCAGCCATTGCAAAAACATGCCAAATGTAAAGACCATTGAGGCTAGGAAGAAACTGCATCAACTAATAAGCAAAATAACCAGTTAATATCATAACGACAGGATCGAGTTCACACATAACAATATTAACCTTAAATGTAAATGGACTAAATGCTCCAATTAAAAGACACAGACTGGCAAACTGGATAAAGAGTCAAGACCCACCAGTCTGCTGTATTCAGGAGACCCATCTCACATGCAGAGATATACATAGGCTCAAAATAAAGGGATGGAGGAAGATCTACAAAGCAAATGCAAAACAAATAAAAGCAGGGGTTGCAATCCTAGTCTCTGATAAAATAGACTTTAAATCATCAAAGATCAAAAGAGACAAAGAAGGCCATTACATAATGGTAAAG
>NW_022294259.1:1442-1683 GCF_002776525.5 Piliocolobus tephrosceles | reverse complement strand
TCTTTGTAGATTCTGGAAATTAGCCCTTTGTCAGATGAGTAGATTGCAAAAATGTTCTCCCATTCTGTAGGTTGCCTGTTCACTCTGATGGTAGTTTCTTTTGCTGTGCAGAAGCTCTTTAGTTTAATGAGATCCCATTTGTCAATTTTGGCTTTTGCTGCCGTTGCTTTGGGGAGTTATACCTGATATAAATGATGAATTGATGGGTGCTGACGAGTTGATGGGTGCAGCACACCAACAT
>NW_022294259.1:798-1432 GCF_002776525.5 Piliocolobus tephrosceles | reverse complement strand
CAACCTAGCAGGGCAGGCCAACATTCAAATTCAGGAAATACAGAGAATGCCACAAAGATACTCCTCCAGAAGAGCAACTCCAAGACACATAATTGCCAGATTCACCAAAGTTGAAATGAAGGAAAAAATCTTAAGGGCAGCCAGAGAGAAAGGTCGGGTTACCCACAAAGGGAAGCCCATCAGACTGACAGCAGATCTCTCGGCAGAAACTCTACAAGCCAGAAGAGAGTGGGGGCCAATATTCAACGTTCTTAAAGAAAAGAATTTTAAACCCAGAATTTCATATCCAGCCAAACTAAGTTTCATCAGTGAAGGAGAAATAAAATTCTTTACAGATAAGCAAATGCTTAGAGATTTTGTCACCACCAGGCCTGCCTTACAAGAGACCCTGAAGGAAGCCCTAAACATGGAAAGGAACAACCGGTACCAGCCACTGCAAAAACATGCCAAAATGTAAAGACCATCGAGCCTAGGAAGAAACTGCATCAACTAATGAGCAAAATAACCAGTTAATATCATAATGGCAGGATCAAGTTCACACATAACAATATTAACCTTAAATGTAAATGGACTAAATGCTCCAATTAAAAGACACAGACTGGCAAACTGGATAAAGAGTCAAGACCCATCAGTC
>NW_022294259.1:273-698 GCF_002776525.5 Piliocolobus tephrosceles | reverse complement strand
ATGCAGAGACATACATAGGCTCAAAATAAAGGGATGGAGGAAGATCTACCAAGCAAATGGAGAACAAAAAAAAGCAGGGGTTGCAATCCTAGTCTCTGATAAAACAGACTTTAAACCATCAAAGATCAAAAGAGACAAAGAAGGCCATTACATAATGGTAAAGGGATCAATTCAACAGGAAGAGCTAACTATCCTAAATATATATGCACCCAATACAGGAGCACCCAGATTCATAAAGCAAGTCCTTAGAGACTTACAAAGAGACTTAGACTCCCATACAATAATAATGGGAGACTTCAACACTCCACTGTCAACATTAGACAGATCAATGAGACAGAAAGTTAACAAGGATATCCAGGAATTGCACTCATCTCTGCACCAAGCAGACCTAATGGACATCTATAGAACTCTCCACCCCAAGTCAA
>NW_022294259.1:0-173 GCF_002776525.5 Piliocolobus tephrosceles | reverse complement strand
AGAACTCAGGACTAAGAAACTCAATCAAAACTGCTCAACTACATGGAAACTGAACAACCTGCTCCTGAATGACTACTGGGTACATAACGAAATGAAGGCAGAAATAAAGATGTTCTTTGAAACCAATGAGAACAAAGATACAACATACCAGAATCTCTGGGACACATTTAAAG
>NW_022294258.1:0-5718 GCF_002776525.5 Piliocolobus tephrosceles | reverse complement strand
ATCAAAAGAGACAAAGAAGGCCATTACATAATGGTAAAGGGATCAATTCAACAGGAAGAGCTAACTATCCTAAATATATATGCACCCAATACAGGAGCACCCAGATTCATAAAGCAAGTCCTTAGAGACTTACAAGGAGACTTAGATTCCCATACAATAATAATAGAAGATTTTAACACCACACTGTCAACATTACATAGACTAATGAGACAGAAAGTTTACAAGGATATCCATGAATTGAACTCAACCCTGCACCAAGTGGACCTAATGGACATCTACAGAGCTCTCCACCCCAAATCAACAGAATATACATTCTTCTCAGCACCACATTGCACTTATCCAAAATTGACCACATAGTGGGAAGTAAAGCACTCCTCAGCAAATGTAAAAGAACAGAAATTATAACAAATTGTCTGTCAGACCACAGTGCAATCAAATTAGAACTCAGGACTAAGAAACTCAATCAAAACCGCTCAACTACATGGAAACTGAACAACCTGCTCCTGAATGACTACTGGGTACATAACAAAATGAAAGCAGAAATAAAGATGTTCTTTGAAACCAATGAGAACAAAGATACAACATACCAGAATCTCGGGGACACATTTAAAGCAGTGTGTAGAGGGAAATTTATAGCAATAAATGCCCACAAGAGAAAGCAGGAAAGATCTAAAATTGACACCCTAACATCACAATTAAAAGAACTAGAGAAGCAAGAGCCAACACACTCAAAAGCTACCAGAAGGCAAGAAATAACTAAGATCAGAGCAGAACTGAAGGAGATAGAGACACAAAAAACCCTCCAAAAAATCAATGAATCCAGGAGCTGGTTTTTTGAAAAGATCAACAAAATTGATAGAACACTAGCAAGACTAATAAAGAAGAAAGAAAGAAGAATCAAATAGACACAATAAAAAATGATAAAGGGTATACCACCACTGACCCCACAGAAATACAAACTACCATCAGAGAATAGTATAAACACCTCTACTCACATAAACTAGAAAACCTAGTAGAAATGGATTATTTCTTGGGCACTTACACTCTCCCAAGACTAAACCAGGAAGAAGTTGAATCCTTGAATAGACTAATAGCAGGCTCTGAAATTGAGGCCATAATTAATAGCCTACCAACCAAAAAATGTCCAGGACCACACGGATTCACAGCTAAATTCTACCAGAGGTACAAGGAGGAGCTGGTACCATTCCTTCTGAAACTATTCCAATCAGTAGAAAAAGAGGGAATCCTCCCTAACTCATTTTATGAGGCAAGCATCCTCCTGATACCAAAGCCTGGCAGAGACACAACAAAAAAAGAGAATTTTAGACCAATATCCCCGATGAACATCGATGCAAAAATCCTCAATAAAATACTGGCAAACCAAATCCAACAGCACATCTAAAAGCTTATCCACCATGATCAAGTGGGCGTCATCCCTGGGATGCAAGGCTAGTTCAACATATGCAAATCAATAGACGTAATCCAGCATATAAACAGAACCAAAGACAAAAACCACATGATTATCTCAATACATGCAGAAAAGGCTTTTGACAAAATTCAATAGTCCTTCATGCTAAAAACTCTCAACAAATTCGGTATTGATGGAACATATCCAAAATAAGAGCTATTCATAACAAACCCACAGCCAATATCATACTGAATGGGCAAAAACTGGAAGCATTCCCTCTGAAAACTGGCACAAGACAAGGATGTCCTCTCTCACCACTCCTATTCAACATAGTGTTGGAAGTTCTGGCCAGGGCAATCAGACAGGAGAAAGAAATAAAGGGTATTCAGTTAGGAAAAGAATAAGTCAAATTGTCCCTGTTTGCAGATGACATGATTGTATATTTAGAAAACTCCATTGTCTCAGCCCAAAATCTCCTTAAGCTGATAAGCAACTTCAGCAAAGTTTCAGGATACAAAATCAATGCGCAAAACTGACAAGCATTCCTATACAGCGATAACAGACAAACAGAGAGCCAAATCATGAATGAAATCCCAGTCACAAATGCTACAAAGAGAATAAAATACCTAGGAATACAACTTACAAGGGATGTGAAGGAACTCTTCAAGGAGAACTACAAACAACAGCTCAATGAAACAAAAGAGGACACAAACAAATGGAAGAACATTCCATGCTCATGGATAGGAAGAATCAATATTATGAAATTGGCCATACTGCCCAAGGTAATTTATAGATTTAATGCCATCCCCATTAAGCTACCAATGACTTTCTTCACAGAATTGGAAAAAAACTACTTTAAAGTTCAAATGGAACCAAAGAAAAACACACATTGCCAAAACAATCCTCAGCCAAAAGAACAAAGCTGGAGGCATCATGCTACCTGACTTCAAACTATACTACAAGGCTACTGTAACCAAAACAGCATGGCACTGGTACCAAAACAGAGATACAGGCCAATGGAACAGAACAAAGCCCTCAGAAATAATACCACATATCTACAGCCATCTGATCTTTGACAAACCTGACAAAAACAAGAAATGGGGAAAGGATTCCCTATTTAATATATGGTGCTGGGAAAATTGGCTAGCCATAAGTAGAAAGCTGAAACTGGATGCTTTCCTTACTCCTTATACGAAAATTAATTCAAGATGGATTAGAGACTTATATGTTAGAACTGAAACCATAAAAACCCTAGAAGAAAATGTAGGTAATACCATTCAGGACATAGGCATGGGCAAGGACTTCATGTCTAAAACACCAAAAGCAATGGCAACAAAAGCCGAAATTGAGAAATGGGATCTAATTAAACTAAAGAGCTTCTGCACAACAAAAGAAACTACCATCAGGGTGTACAGGCAACCTACAGAGTGGGAGAAAAATTTTGTAATCTACTCATCTGACAAAGGGCTAATATCCAGAATCTACAAAGAACTTAAACAAATTTACAAGAAAAATCAAACAACCCCATCAAAAAGTGGGCAAAAGATATGAACAGACACTTCTCAAAAGAAGACATTCATACAGCCAATAGACACATGAAAAAATACTCATCATCACTCGCCATCAGAGAAGTGCAAATCAAAACCACAATGAGATACCATCTCACACCAGTTAGAATGGCAATCATTAAAAAATCAGGAAACAACAGGTGTTGGAGAGGATGTGGAGAAATAGGAACACTTCTACACTGTTGGTGGGACTGTAAACCAGTTCAACCATTGTGGAAAACAGTGTGGTGATTCCTCAAGGATCTAGAACTAGAAATACCATTTGAACCAGCCATCCCATTACTGGGTATATACCCAAAGGATTATAAATCATGCTGCTATAAAGACACATGCACACATATGTTTATTGTGGCACTATTCAAAATAGCAAAGACTTGGAATCAACCCAAATGTCCATCAGTGACAGACTGGATTAAGAAAATGTGGCACATATACACCATGGAATACTATGCAGCCATAAAAAAGGATGAATTCGTGTCCTTTGTAGGGACATGGATGCAGCTGGAAACCATCGTTCTCCGCAAACTATCACAAGAACAGAAAACCAAACACCGCATGTTCTCACTCATAGGTGGAAACTGAACAATGAGATCACTTGGACACAGGAAGGGGAATATCACACACTGTGGCCTATTGTGGGGAGCGAGGAGGGTGGTGGGATAGCATTAGGAGATATACCTAATGTAAATGACGAGTTAATGGGTGCAGCACACCAACATGGAACATGTATACCTATGTAACAAAACTGCACGTTGTTCACATGTACCCTAGAACTTAAAGTTAAAAAAAAAAAATTCAAGAACGGAAGAAACTCTTAGAGGTTAAAGAGGTGAGTTACGTATCCAAACAGATTAACATAACAGTTTAAATTTTATTTTCCATTCAAAGAAGGCTCACACATATGAAATATATGGATCTAGATTTAATTTATTTCCTCAAGTGAATAATTTAAGTTATAACTGTGTAGGATGAATGATTGGAACTGCTCACTGAAAAATAACTGAAGATGAAACTTGAAAATACAGAATTATTAAGTAGGATAATCCAGACACAGAAAGAAAAACATTGCATATTATCATTTTTTCTCACTATTTTTAGCATTTGTAGATCAAAGTTGCTGATATGTAGGATAAGCAAGTCTAGAGACAATGTGCAACATGAGGACTTAAGTTAACAAAATCGTATTGTGCTAGGGATTTTTTTTAAAAATTGATTTTAGCTGCTCCTGTCACAAAAGTATAACTATGTGAGATGATAGGGATGTTTACCTGCTTCACTATAGTAACCATTCTACTAATATATGTATTCCATAACATCATGTCGTAAACCTCACATATACACAATACAATTTATTTCAAATAAGAAAAATACTCATATTTTTCCCTTCATTTCAAATAAAAGTTTAAAATGATTAACTTGAGGCTGCTAAGATTGCCTTTAATATCAGTTCACATTCCTATTGAGATGCTTTGGAAAGAGTGTGTTCTCTATTGTGAGTATTAATAAAACAATCCTACAAAATTCATCTATTTTTTTCCCCTTAAAATAGTATTATTATCAATCCAACCTAGCTAAATAGGATGGCAAGCAAGAAGCAAATTTACTTGTCACATTAAAAGTTTATATACTGACACATAGAGTATTTGCTTAAAGTTTCTCCATAAGTTTTTATGTGGCCTCTGCATTTCATCCATAATTTTGTTGTTAAATTACAATTACAGAAGGACAAAAACAAGTTATGAGTTTAAGAGTAATTTCCTGTATTAATCACCAATATACACATTTTCAATGAACAGTGTGAATACATTTGAATTATTTTATTTTTTCCTATTAATGATTGTTTTGCCCATATTTATTGAAATAGATGTCATGTCTGTTTAGTATCATATTTGAAAGGACTTATATTTTTTATATCTTTTTCTTTCTCCTAAAAATTTATTTTTATTGTAGCTTTACAAAAGTCTTAAAAAAGGTAAAATGAAGAATGATCCTTTACCCAGGATAATTTTGAATATCTAGTCTAGAATTTCTTAGTCTTTCTCTATCATTTGCCGTGAGCTAGGGAGGTAGAGTAAGCAGTCTCTACAGTAACCTCCCCAATTATCCCTGTGTCCTGCTATTCACACCCTTTGTGTCATCATCTCCTCTGAGTATGGGCTGCACTCATTGATCCCTTCTAACATACAGAATATTATAGAAGGGATAGAATTTCACTCCCGAGATTTGCTAATATTGTGGCTTCCTATTGAGATGTGCCAATATTGGGCTCCTTTGGCTCTTGGTTGCTGGCTCTGAGGGAAGCCAATTTCCATGTCCCTCACTAATGTGAGGTACCCTATGAAAAGGTATTCTTTTTTTTTTTTTTTTTTATTTTTATTTTTATTATACTTTAAGTTCTAGGGTACATGTGCATAACGTGCAGGTTACATATGTATACATGTGCCATGTTGGTGTGCTGCACCCATCAACTCGTCAGCACCCATCAATTCATCATTTATATCAGGTATAACTCCCCAATGCAATCCCTCCCCCCTTCCCCCTCCCCATGATAGGCCCCAGTGTGTGATGTTCCCCTTCCCGAGTCCAAGTGAGCTCATTGTTCAGTTCCCACCTATGAGTGAGAACATGCGGTGTTTGGTTTTCTCTTCTTGTGATAATTTGCTAAGAATGATGGTTTCCAGCTGCATCCATGTCTCTACAAAGGACGCAAACTCATCCTTTTTTATGGCTGCATAGTATTCC
>NW_022294256.1:0-4592 GCF_002776525.5 Piliocolobus tephrosceles | reverse complement strand
GTCTACTGTCTCTGGGCCCAGTTCAGAACTAGGACTCACATAAAAGTTACAATCCTTGTAGCCAAGTCTGTTTTTCAAGTTTATTTACAGTCCCAGAGCCCTATAGTCCACAGTGATGAGGCTTGTAGAAACTTGGTCCAACCACTGGTATCAGAGATTCACTTCAGGCCAGGGCTGGTTTAAATGCTCCCTCTGTGAGTGGGCATCAGCTGAATTTGGGCCTGTTTTTCCTTCTGCCATAACAGAACAGCATTAATTTTATGCTCTATAATTACTGTGTTCTCCCTCCCTCAGTACTCAGAAACACTTTCTGAACCATGCCACTGCTGCCATGGGAAGAGAGGATGTCAGTAATTCAATACTATTTTTTCTATCTCTTCAGTTCCTCTTTCAGTGATATACATTTAAATCTAGGTACTGTGCATGCTCATCTGATTTTGGTTCTTATGAAGGTACACTTTGTGTAGATAGCTGTTAAGTTGATGTCCATGCATCGGGAATAATCAGTGAAGCATTCTATTCTGTCATCTTGCTCTACTCTCTCATTTGTGTATCTTCCTTTGAGAAATTTCTTTTCATGTTGTTTGCCCACTTTTTAATGGGATTATTTGGATTATTTTTCTTGCTGTTTGAGTTTCTTGTAGATTCTGGAAAATAGTCCTTTGTTGAAGGTATATTTTGCAAATATTTTCTCCCATTTTGTAGGTTGTTTGTTTACTCTGCTTGTCATTTCTTTTACTGTGCAGAAGCTCTTTAGTTTAATTAGGTCCCATTGTCAATTATTTTTGTTGAAATTGCTTTTAAACACTGAGTCATAAATCCTTAGGCTACACCAATGCTCAGAAGAGGTTTTTCTAGGTTTTTGTCTAGAAGTTTTTACGATTTCAAGTCTCATAACTAAGTCTTTAGTCCATCTTGAGTTAATTTTTGTATATGGTGAGATATAGGAATCATATTTCACTCTTCTACATGTTCCCCTGGGTAATATAAGCCAAGCACAAATCCCACAGCTACTAGTGTAGGTGGCTCTCTCCTGCAAGAACCACCTCCTAGCTGGAAGCCAATAGGCACAGCCTATTACAACATCTGCTGGCAAAATAACACAACATTTGGGAAGGAGAAAACTTTTGTCTTATCTCAGCTAACACCATACCCACATCACCCCAGCTACTCAGAATGTCTTCAGTGTGTTCACAAACCGAGTACATTGCTAGTACAGCTGGCATTTGAGAAAATCACTAAGCCTATTTATAACCAAGTAAATCTTACAGAGTCTATGTCACTCTCTTGCCACCCCCATCAGAGGTGGTGCTTGCACCTGCTCCTGGGAGGCCAAGCACAGTTAGGTCCAGTTAACACCCACTCAACATTGCCCTCCTTTGTGGCAAAGAGTGGAACCCAAGCACTGTGAATCTCTCAGACGTTTCCACAGCCTGAAGCATCAGAGATTTCCAGTTGACTGACAAAGATGTCAATCATCAATTATTCTCAGAAGGAAGAGCCAATATTACAGGTGAATAATCATAGGCCAAATGGACTGTTAAAGAGAGAGCAATGGAGCTTATTGGTCAATTCATAAGAAGAATCTACAACTCACAAACACGCACACACACACATGCACACACACACAAATAAAGTAAAAAGAAGCTGGCAGAGATGAAACCCTGAGATACTTAGTAATCCATGGAAAGGGCAGGTAGGAGTGTTCTCAGCCTCCCTACCCAATTTGGCAGTCTGCTGGGATCTGAAGTCAAGGTGACCTTCTTTGCCTTCACGAGCACAAGTACTGGAGTGGGCTGTGGTTTTGAGACTTCTCGAGGACATTACCTTGTTCATACAAGTTCCCTTTCCTTTTCCCTTGGACCTGAGCTCTTTTCAACTATTTTGGTAGAATTCACTAGTGAAGTAATCTTGAATTGGACCCTTTTTATTGTGGTGAGGGTGGGGTGGAGTTCTTGATTACTAATTCAAATACTTTACTCATTGTAGGTGTATTCACACTTTCAATTTATGAGAACTTTATTCAATTAGTCCCTTAGCCTTGGCATTTGCGTTACCCCTACTCTTCTTTATCCAATATAGGCAGTTAATGCCTCACGTTTTTGTATTAATAATTTCCATTTCTCTTCACTTTGTATTTTCCTATTTATTTCTGAACTTATTCATTAGAATAAGTTGCCTGTTGCCTCCCATCTGGATTACAATTTTGTTAGACCTGTCTTGTCTTTGTGAACTCATTATCTTTCACTATATTTCATTCTTGGTTTTGTTGACATATTTGTTTCACACATTTCAGCTTTGTAATGAATATGTAGGTGATACTGAGTCTTTGTAAGTTTTTGACAGAAGAAAATTGCAAACTCTTGATTCAAGAATGTAACACTTTTCATGATATGGCCCTAATTTACCTATATATATATACACTAAAATAGTGCTCACTTACAAATATTAAAAAAAATCATAAAAATGAATGTGTTAGGCTGTTCTTGAATTGCTACAAAGAAATATCTGAGGCCAGATAATTTATAAGAAAATGAGGCCCAATTGACTAACAGTTCTGCAGGCTGTACGAGCATGATGCTGGCATCTGCTCAGCTTCTGCAGAGTCCTCAGGGAGTATTTGCTCATAGCAGAAGGCAAAGCAAGAACAGGCACATCACATGGCAAGAGGAGAAGCAAGTTGGAGAAATAGTTTTAAACAACCAGATCTTACGTGAACTCATTTATTATCAGGATAGCATCAAGGGAAATCACGTTCATGAGAAACCTACCCCCATGATCCAATCACCTCTCACCAGGTCCCACCTACAACACTGGGGATTAAGTTTCAACAAAAGATTTGAGACAGATAAATATTTAGTATCCAAACTATATCAAGAGCATAATCAAATAGTTGGCTTATACATCTCAAATACAAGAAGTCTTATCGTGGGCTAGACTAGAAATAATATGGTAGCCCTTAAGCATGAGAGAGTCAAGTGCCTTCTTTTCTTTCTTTCTTTCTTTCTTTTTTTCTTTTACCATATTTAGTATAGAAGTCTTCATTGCTATGATCAAATGCTCATGTCCAGAGATGATGTCAATCCTACTCCTCCTTCACTTTGTGTTTTGAGTAATAAGGAAAAAATAGAAGAAGATTCATGTTCTGGTTTGAATGTGTCCTCTACAGTTCATGTGCTAAAAGTGAATGCCCAATGCAACAGAGTTTTGTGCAGCCTAACAAAACATGACTACATCATTGTTGTTCTGCCCTCATAAATATACTCATGTTTTTATTGCAAGAGTGGGGTAGTTCTTGACAGCTTGTTATAAATGTGATTGTGCCCCCACCCCTTGCTCTCACTCTTACCCTTTCTTGCCCTTCTACTTTTTGCCATGCGATGAAGTAGCAAGAAGGCCATTGCCAGAAGCAAGTGCCATGCTCTTGGACTTCCCAGCCTTTAGAATCATCAGAAATAAATTTCTTTTCTTTACAAATTACCAAGTATATAGTATTCTGTTATATAATACAAATTGAACTAAGACAGGGCATCAGTATACTTCTGCTTTTATTTCTGGGGAAAGAAATACTCTGTGTGACTAACCTAAGTGGCAAATGGTTTCATGAGTGGAACTTGTAGGCCTATCAGGAAATAAAGTTTGAGTCAACTGATCTGCAGTTTCTGCCATACCATACAGTTGCTTTTTCTAATACTGTACTGTCCAGTATCTCTTTTGGCTAACTTTATAACATAGTATGTTTTTATAAAACTTAGTGTATTTAGATATACTGGCACATAATTTGTCAGATAATTGCATGAAATCATTTCTAGGAAAAGGACAACCAACAGTCAGAATTCACTATTGAAAACTTGGTTGGCACTGTAGCTGATCTATTTGTGGCTGGAACAGAGACAACAAGCACCACTCTGAGATATGGACTCCTGCTCCTGCTGAAGCACCCAGAGGTCACAGGTAGGACCACAGATGATGAACAAAGTAAATTTAAGAACAATGTTGGGGGCAGAGCAAGATGGCCGAATAGGAACAGCTCCAGTATCCATCTCCCAGCGTGAGCGACACAGAAGACCGGTGATTTCTGCATTTTCAACTGAGGTACTGGGGTCATATCACTTGGGAGTGCCGGACAATCGGTGCTGGTCAGCTGCTGCAGCCTGACCAGCGAGAGCTGAAGCAGGGCAAGGCATCGCCTCACCTGGGAAGTGCAAGGGGAAAGGGAGTCCCTTTTCCTAGCCAGGGGAACTGAGACACACAACACCTGGAAAATCGGGTAACTCCCACCCCAATACTGCGCTGTAAGCACACCGGCACACCAGGAGAATATATCCCACACCTGGCCGGGAGGGTCCCACGCCCACGGAGCCTCCCTCCTTGCTAACACAGCAGTCTGCGGCAATCTAACCGCAAGGTAGCAGCGAGGCTGGGGGAGGGGCGCCCGCCATCCCTGAGGCTTAAGTAGGAAAACAAAGCCGCTGGGAAGCTCGAACTGGGTGGAGCTCACAGCAGCTCAAGGAAACCTGCCTGTCTCTGTAGACTCCGCCTCTGGGGACAGGGCTCAGCTAAAGCAGCAGAGGCCAGTGCAGACGCGAACG
>NW_022294255.1:0-1327 GCF_002776525.5 Piliocolobus tephrosceles | reverse complement strand
ATTGATCCCTTTACCATTATGTAATGGCCTTCTTTGTCTCTTTTGATCTTTGATGGTTTAAAGTCTGTTTTATCAGAGACTAGGATTGCAACCCCTGCTTTTTTTTGTTCTCCATTTGCTTGGTAGATCTTCCTCCATCCTTTTATTTTGAGCCTATGTATGTCTCTGCATGTGAGATGGGTCTCCTGAAGACAGCAGACTGATGGGTCTTGACTCTTTATCCAGTTTGCCAGTCTGTGTCTTTTAATTGGAGCATTTAGTCCATTTACATTTAAGGTTAATATTGTTATGTGTGATCTTGATCCTGCCATTATGATATTAACTGGTTATTTTGCTCATTAGTTGATGCAGTTTCTTCCTAGGCTCGATGGTCTTTACATTTTGGCATGTTTTTGCAATGGCTGGTACCGGTTGTTCCTTTCCATGTTTAGGGCTTCCTTCAGGGTCTCTTGTAAGGCAGGCCTGGTGGTGACAAAATCTCTAAGCATTTGCTTATCTGTAAAGAATTTTATTTCTCCTTCACTTATGAAACTTAGTTTGGCTGGATATGAAATTCTGGGTTTAAAATTCTTTTCTTTAAGAACGTTGAATATTGGCCCCCACTCTCTTCTGGCTTGTAGAGTTTCTGCCGAGAGATCTGCTGTCAGTCTGATGGGCTTCCCTTTGTGGGTAACCCGACCTTTCTCTCTGGCTGCCCTTAAGATTTTTTCGTTCATTTCAACTTTGGTGAATCTGGCAATTATGTGTCTTGGAGTTGCTCTTCTGGAGGAGTATCTTTGTGGCG
The DNA here is from genome assembly GCF_002776525.5 of Piliocolobus tephrosceles. Classification (NCBI taxonomy): domain Eukaryota; kingdom Metazoa; phylum Chordata; class Mammalia; order Primates; family Cercopithecidae; genus Piliocolobus; species Piliocolobus tephrosceles. Next base: position 543 of record NW_022294255.1, on the reverse strand, counting down.
CTCTCTGTATTTCCTGAATTTGAATGTTGGCCTGCCCTGCTAGGTTGGGGAAGTTCTCCTGGATGATATCCTGAAGAGTGTTTTCCAATTTGGTTCCATTTTCCCCCTCACTTTCAGGCACCCCAATCAGACGTAGTTTTGATCTTTTTACATAATCCCATACTTCTTGCAGGCTTTGTTCATTTCTTTTTCTTCTTTTTTCTTTTGGTTTCTCTTCTCGCTTCATTTCATTCATTTGATCCTCAATCGCTGATTGATCGAGTTGATCGAGTCGGTTATGAAGCTTGTGCATTTGTCACGTATTTCTCGTGTCATGGTTTTCATCTCTGTCATTTCGTTTATGACCTTCTCTGCATTAATTAGTCTAGCTGTCAATTCTTCCACTCTTTTTTCAAGATTTTTAGTTTCTTTGCGCTGGGTACGTAATTCCTCCTTTAGCTCTGAGAGGTTTGATGGACTGAAGCCTTCTTCTCTCATCTCGTCAAAGTCATTCTCAGACCAGCTTTGATCCGTTGCTGGCGATGGGCTGTGCTCCTTTGCAGG
>NW_022294250.1:0-1602 GCF_002776525.5 Piliocolobus tephrosceles | reverse complement strand
TGTTTTCTCTATTTAATTTAAAAGAAAATGCCCATCAACTGATGAATGGATAAACAACATGTAATCTATTCTGCAATGGAATGTTATATTACCATAAAAGGAATAATGTACTGATACATGCTACAACTTGGATGAACCTTGAAAACATATCAAATGAAAGAAGCCAGTCAGAAAAGGCCGTATATTGTATGATTCCATTTTAATAAAATATTCAGAAGAAGCAAATCTAGAGAGACAGAAACTGGGTTAATGGTGCCAGGGGCTGGTGGCAGGGGAGAGTGGAAGGTAACTGCTTAGCAGGTACAGAGTTTCCTTCTAGGATGGTGAAAATGCTCTGGAACTTGATAGTGACGATGGCTGCATGATGTTGTGCACCTACTAAATGTTACTGCATTGTACACTTAAATGGTTACAATGGCAAATCTTGTGTTGATGTGTATTTTATCGCAACTGAAAAGAGGCTCGCAAACACATTCCAAGTTTGCTTGGGAATCTGCCCATCTGTCTTTTCCCCTCACGATTTCATCTCCTATTCAGAGCTCACCCTTGCTCTTCTGGAAGTAGAAAGCTTCCTTTTGAGAACACGGTCCAAGATCAGCCAGGTCCAAACCCCAAAATGATTTTCTGTCTTGGATCCAAATGCTCAGATGCAACTCTGGGGCTAACTTCAGAGGAAGTTAGGAGATTATTCAAATAAGATGATTCACTGGGAGAAAGAATGTTTGGCTTTAATGTTAGGGAAGTTATGTTTGCATTTCTAAAAATGCTTACCAGTGAATATATGGTTTTTGTCTGTACAGGATGGAGTTCTCCACAGAGGAATGAAAGACAGCCCTAGGAATATGATACACCTTGTGGGTAGCTGACTGACCCACACATCTGCCACGCTCAGATGAAGGAAACAGCTAGACTCTACCCTTCGCCCATCCTTCAGTTGTATTCCACTGGACATGGACCCTCTACAAGTGTGGACATACCTGGATCTCAGTTGCTCTTACTACTGTTGAGGAGTCTCCACTGGTGTGGATCATGCCTAGGTGGGCTCTGCAGGAGGCTGAATGTCTCCCAATTCTCAAGGCTGACATTCAGTGAACCCAGAAAAAGCCTCGAAGTTCACAGGGGCTCACATTTTCATCTATGAAATGGAAGAATCCATCTCCCTCTCTCAGGTGTAGTGGTAATTATATATATACATACATACATATATATATATACACACACACATATATATATAGACACACACATTTATATACAAACACATACATGACAATCAGTAATCTATATATTGATGGTGTTCTTAGTGTTGCCTTTATTGCACAGCTGAACTCTGTAACCAAAAATTGGATCATGGATTGTGAAGGAAGAACTCATTTCTTTTCTCTGGTGGAGAACTCAGTAGGCATTTCTGCTCTTTGGATTCAAATGAGAAAGTAGCTTTAGCTTGAGGCAGAAAGAAGATTGTGAATATTATTATTAGTATTATTATTATTATAGAGATAAGGTCTTGTTATGTTGCTGAGGCTGGAGTGCAGTGATTATTCACAGCTGTGAACATAGTGTCCTACATCCTTGAACTTCTGGGCTCTATTAATGTTCCTGCCT
>NW_022294249.1:0-1314 GCF_002776525.5 Piliocolobus tephrosceles | reverse complement strand
GAAAGTGGCAAGAAGCATTCTGAGAAACTGCATTGCTATGTGTGCGTTCAACTCACAGAGTTACACTTTTCTCTTCAGCTGTCAGTTTCCTAAGACAGTTTGCTTGGAATCTGGAATGGGATTCTTACTAGCGCAATGAAGCTTATGGTGACAAAGCAAGTGTCCGCAGAGGAAAACTGGAAAGAAGTTTTCTTAGAAACTTCTCTGTGACGTGTGAATTCATCTCACAGTGTTATACATATGTTTCATGGAGCAGGCCACTAACACTGTCTTTAAGGAAACTGAGAAGTTATACATTGGATGGCTTTGAGGACTACGCTGATAAAGGAGATATCATCAGTCAACAACGGGAAAGAAGCTTCCTGACAAACTTCTTTGTGATCTGTGAATTCGTCTCACAGAGTTACATCTTTGTCCTCAAGAAGCAGTTTACTAACACTCTTTTCGGAGAATCTGCAAGGTGATATTTGGGAGCCAATTGGGGCCCATGGTGAAAAAGGAAATATCATCACATAATAATTAGAGGGAGCTTTCTGAGAGATTCGTTTCTGATATGTGAGTTCATCACACAGAGTTCCACACACTGCTTCTTGGCAGAATGGGAGAAAATTTTTGCAATCTACTCATCTGACAAAGGGTTAATTTCCAGAATCTACAAAGAACTCAAACAAATATACAAGAAAAAAACAAACAACCCCTTCCAAAAGTGGGGAAAGGATATGAACAGACATTTCTCAAAAGAAGACATTCATACAGCCAACAGACACATGAAAAAATGCTGATCATCACTGGCCATCAGAGAAATGCAAATCAAACCACAATGAGATACCATCTCACACCAGTTAGAATGGCAATCATTAAAAAATCAGGAAACAACAGGTGTTGGAGAGGATGTGGAGTAATAGGAACACTTTTACACTGTTGGTGGGATTGTAAACTTGTTCAACCATTATGGAAAACAGTATGGCGATTCCTCAAGTATCTAGAACTAGATGTACCATATGACCCAGCAATCCCACTACTGGGTATATACCCAAAGGATTATAAATTATGCTACTACAAAGACACGTGCACACGTATGTTTATTGCAGCACTATTCACAATAGCAAAGACTTGGAATCAACCCAAATGTCCATCAGTGACAGACTGGATTAAGAAAATGTGGCACATATTCACCATGGAATACTATGCAGCCATAAAAAAAGGATGAGTTTGCGTCCTTTGTAGTGACATGGATGCAGCTGGAAACCATCATTCTTAGCAAACTATCACAAGAAGAGAAAACCAAACACCGCATATTCTCACTCATAGGTG
>NW_022294247.1:0-8620 GCF_002776525.5 Piliocolobus tephrosceles | reverse complement strand
AGGGGAACATCACACACTGGGGCCTATCATGGGGAGGGGGGAGGGGGGAGGGATTGCATTGGGGAGTTATACCTGATATAAATGATGAATTGATGGGTGCTGACGAGTTGATGGGTGCAGCACACCAACATGGCACAAGTATACATATGTAACAAACCTGCACGTTATGCACATGTACCCTAGAACTTAAAGTATAATAAAAAATAAAAATAAAAATAAAAAAAACCAATTCCAGATTTTAGTTAAAATTTAAATGCAAAAAAATAAAACAAATATTCTTAAATATTCAAAAAAAAATGTGGTACACATACACCATGGAATACTATTCCACCATTAAAAAGAAAAAGCACATGTCTTTTGTGGGAACATGGATGAAGCTGGAGGTTATTATCCTTAGCAAACTAATACAGGAACAGAAAACCAAATACCACATGTTCTCACTTAAAAGTGGGAGCTAAATGATGAGAACTTATGAACACAAAGAAGGAAAGAACAGATACTGGGGTTTACTTGCAGGGGAGAGTGGGAGGAGGGAAAAGAGCAGAAAAGGTAACTATTGGGTACTGGGCTTAATAAGTGGCTGATGGAAGAATATGTACAACAAACCCCCATGACATACGTTTACCTACGTACCAAACCTTCACATGTACCCCCAAACTTAAAACTTAAAAAATAAAAACAAATGCACATGAGTCATTCATGAAAATTAGCCATATTTTAGCAATCAGAGAAAACCTCCATACATTCCAAGGAGTAGGAATAATATTTTCTGGTCACAATGAAAAAAATTAATGAAATTAATGCAGAAAGGAAATATCCAAAGGATCTTCTTCCCAGGAACTTAAAAAATATATTAAGTAACATTTAGATCAAAGCAAAAATGCAAATAAAATTGCATAATTTATTATGGATAAAATAAAAGCATGACTTATTATAACCTATTATATATAAAGCAGTTTTCAAAGAAAAATTTATAGCATTAACGATCAATAAAAATAAAAAGTAGAAGTGAGTTAACACCCAATTCAAAGAACCTGTAAAAGAACAAGGTAAACAAAAAACAGAAGGAAGAAATTAATAAAGATAAAAGCAGAAATTAATGAATCAGAAAACTGTTGACAAATAAATGACAAATAAACTAAAAAGTTTATTCTTTGAAAAATAAATGAACCACATTGTCAAAACACCCACATATCTAGCAGAAAAAAAAAGTGGAGAAAGTGCAAAAACACAAAATAAAAATGACATGTAATAATCAAAACAGAAATTCTAAAAGACTATACTGGACTATTGTGTACAACTATGCAAACAAATTAATTGTAAAACCTAAATGAAATGGACATTTTTTAAGAAAAATGCAACTCGCCAGATTGATCCCAGCAGTAATAGAAAGTCTAAACAGACCAACTGTGATAGGATCAGTAGAGAAAATGACAAATGAGCTCTCCCACAAATAGGCACCAGGACCAAATATTTTTTGACAGGGAATTCTGATAAATCTTTAAAGATTCAAGAAGCCCATGTGTAATAAATACTGTACTAAATATTACAATGTTATAATAAATGTTAAAACACAGTAACTTTTTGTGTCAAACAGTACTGGTATTGATGGAAAAATAGACTGCTAGAAGAGAATAAAAAATTCAAATAGACCAAATTGCAAGTGGAAATTTAATATCTAATAATGATATCTTTTCAAATCAGTGATGGAAAGGGAGTATTTAATATATGGGGTTAGGAGGACTGGATAGCCTTATGTATAAAAACAAAATTTGATCCATTTCTCATACTATCCACCAGGGAAAATTCGGAAAGAATCAGATTTAAATGTGGTTTTAAAAAAATCTTATAAGTAGTAGAAGAAAGCTTGTGTTAATTGCTTTATAACCTGCGATTGGGGAAAACCTTTCTAATTATGACAGAAAATACAAATGCAATAAAGAGAAAAGGATTGATAATGAAAAACTGATAATTACAACAACAATCTTTTAAAGGACAGAGCCAGCAAAAAGAAAAAAAAACACCCACAAGAATACCATCCCCACTAACAAAGTAGAAAGACCAATAAAAAAATGGGAAAAAATTAGTGCCCTATATCATAGGCAAGGATTTGATTTCCTTAGCATCTAGAAAGCTTCTCAAAATTCTAAATGAAAAAGATAGAGTCCTATAGAAAAATGAGCTAAGAATATGAAGTTTACAGAAAAAACATAAATGGCCTGTAACCATAGGTAAATTTGCTCACTTCTGCTCATAATAGAAATGCAAAATAAAACTAGACTAAGATAACATTTTTTGCCAATCAGATTACCAAAATTCCAAGAAACTGTGAACACACTCCGTAGCGAAACTTGGGGAACAGGCATTCCCGTACATTACTGGTGAGAATGTTATATGACACAAACCCTATAGAAGGGAATTTGACATAACTCTCTAAATTACATTTACCTGTTGACTTAACAATACTATTTCTGAGGATCTTTCCCAAAGATACACTGACAAAAATTTTAAAAAATTCATTTATTGGATGATTAATTATGTCACTGTTTGTGCACAAAACTAGAGACAATCTGAATATGCATCAATAGGAACTGGTTATATAAACTAAGGTACAGCCACACAATGGTGTCTACTGCAGCTATTATAACAACAAGAAAAACCCCTGTCTAGCATCCTCAACTGGTTTTAAAAATATATTATTGAGTGATAAAAGCAAGGTGTAGAAATGTATATATAATTTGCTACCATTCATCTCAGAAAAGGTCTTAGGTCTCTGTTTTATATATTCATATGATATGGAAAGATAAACTAAGAGCTTAGATTTATGATCAAAGGCAGAAACAGAGTGAAAGGGACTGTGTATCTCAACTTAAAGAACTGGTTTTAAAATCATCAAAATATTTTACATAATTATAAACAAAAGTAAAAAGAGCAATTGTAAAAAAGCAAAACAAATGAGTGTAACTATAAACTAAGTTGGTGGGGAATTATTTCAAGTTAAAGCACAGTAATGTTACTATACATTTCCAGTGGGGTTTATCCCTAAAAGCAATCAAACAAAGATAATTTAAAAATTCTTTCAGTGATCATATTGTTAGGGGTAGTGTTATTATGAAAGTGTTGTACATGTATTATACAGTAAAACAAATGATGAATTATGTTGATGTCAATGTGAATCAGTATTTTTGACATAGGAGAAAGAACAGACCGATGGGCAACTCCTGATGTCAAAAAACCTTATAGTCCTGAATTTGAGTGTGAAATATCAATATGAACCCATGATGTATTTTATCTGGAAAAAAAAAAATTCTAACACTGGCCACAGAAAAGGCCTAGAGACTATGACTTACCCGGTAGTAATGGGTCTCGTTTTTTTTCCCCAGAGTAGTCTATGAGTATCACTAAAAACAAGTAGGGCGTTTTAGAGAAAGCAGTGATTCCAGATCTGGGCAGGAAGTGTAAGCTAAATGGTAGAACAGGAAAAATAGCACACCAGCAGGGCAGGGTCAGGTGTAAAGAAATGAAGCCAAATGAGTGGGTATAGTGATGCTATGGTGTGCTGCACAGTTACCTTTGTAGGATTGAGGCACTCATCCTCCAATTGCTTAGAGTGTTGGCTGCTCACAGTTCACAGCTGAATCTTTCTCTGGGAATTGCTATCAGAGGAGGGAAGCTGCCTTGCCCAGGGTTACTCCCCTATTCAGGGAGTAGCCCTGTCTAAATTGGGACAACTTTAAGTGCTGTCCATACTAGTGAGGAGGTCCTTGAGGAATTGGCTGAGGTTTACAGTTGTAACTATTTTACAGTTTAGCTTTTTCCTATGCCCAGTCCTGTTCGGCACATTCCCCAAGAGCACTCCCCAGTAATCTGTCCAGTCCTGTTGGCCTCACTTCCCAAAAGCACTCCCCAGTAAACCTCGGTGCAAATCTCTCTCTCATAGTCTGTTTCTTGCAGAACTTGGCCTAAGCGAATGAGTATGGAAAGTCATCTGGCTTAACAGCCTTATTCTCCATATAAGGTAATATCTGTTTTTCATCTTGTAGGAATAGCTTCCAGGGGTCCTAGCAAGGTGCATCCCAGTATCAAGAATGCATTGCATTTAGAGAAGTTCAAACTATGAATTCCCACCAGGTATTTATAATTCATTGACAGTCCCCCCAGAGCAGGTATAGCTTAATAATTAGAAGTCATTTTTACTATAAGAAATGTTGCTTGGTAACACAGCTGACATTCCACCTTTACTAGGTTTCCAGGGAAACAGATATAGAAAGTTAAATCAAGGTCATTTTTCCATAGAGAAAGAGCACCAGTTTTGTTAACCTGCTATTCACATTTAAAACCCATGAGTTCATAAAGATAAGTCAAAGATCCCAACAACTCTCACTTAGAGGATACTAGAAAACTAATTCTATTATTATTATTTAAGAGAGGGTCTTACTCTGTTGACCAGGCTGGAGTTCAGTGGCATGATCTCTACTCACTGCAATCTCTGCCTACCAGGCTGAAGTGATCCTCCCACCTCAGCCCCCCAAATAACTACGGGCACATGTCAACATGCCTGGTTAATTTTTAAACTTTCTGTAGAGATGAGGGCTCCCTGTATTAGCCAGACTCGTCTTGAACTTGGGTTCACGTGATCCTCTCTCCTTAATCTCCCAAATTGCTGAGATTACAGATGTCAGCCACCATGCTTGACCAACTAATTCATTATTTTTAAACCTGGTAAATAAAGAATAATTTATATAGACTTTCTTATATGAACTGCAGCTCAGGATAATGAATGAATTGGTAAAGGGAATTTCCTCTTGATAGAAGTATGCCAGCTAATAAATGAAGGGCAGAATTAAAAAGTATCTCCCCTTTGCAGCTTCTACTGAAAAGAAGATTCTAGACCAAGATCATCAGTGACTGCTAATAGCCCTAAGGGGAGACAATCAGACATTATGTGCCCCCTGATGGAAGTACACCTATAAGTATTCTTGCAAAAATATCTAACCTGAATTTTACCAAGCTTCTAGATTTAAGTACCAATTGTTGGGGACAGAGGAATAAACTAAGTAATGTTGTGGGGATGCAATTTTCAAATTCCAGATTGTGGAAATCTCTACAGGACAAATGGCCTGGTTTCTACAACAAAGTTATTGACATGGGGGGTTGGAGAGAAAGAGAGAAGGGGAGGGGAGCAGGGACCAACAGAAGGACAGAGAGGCATGGATACATGAAGAAGGGAATATATAGATAAGAGACCTGAGAGACAAGAGGCATATTAAGCAATTATAATGCATAAAACATATATATGTTGATTTGAACGATGTGTAAATTTGTGATTCAGTTGAGCAAAATTAAACATTGAAGACTTCAGGCATTCTAATGATAGACACCTGGGCAACCTCAAGCATTCTAAGGAGAGACTCCTGGCCAACCCCAGGCATTCTAACAGGAGAGACTCCTGGCCAACCCCAGGCATTCTAACAGGAGAGACTCCTGGCCAACCCCAGGCATTTTAGCAGGAGAGACTCCTGGCCGTCCCTAAGCATTCTACTGATAGAGACACCTGGACCACCTCAGGATGATTAGGAAGAAATTATTAGCTTTTTTAGATGTGATTTTGATATTGATTATGTTACTTAAGAGTCCTCTGTCTTAGTTCATGAGGTAAAAAAGAAAACTAAAGTCTTCAACTTTTAGAGATACAGACAGAAATATTTACAGATAAAGCAATAAAGTAATCTGTTTTTTTTCCATCCAAAATAATTTGCACTGTAGGGAAATGGATAAAAGATTAGAAGTAACCGGATTGGACGTAAGTTGATAACTGGTGAAACTGGGCAATAGAGTTCATTACATGTTTGAACATTTTCATTATAACAACTAGAAGCATATATACATTTAATTTTTAATATGATAATCTCACTCCAGGGAATGTATTTATAGATATCACCTCAATAAAAATGTTTTATGTGGCAACACTAACAAAAAGACGACCAATAATCCCAGGAAATAAACACCCAACAATGGCATAAGGTTGAATAAATGATGATGCATTCATACCATGTAGTCAATAAAAAGAATAATTTAGAGCCAAACAATCTTACCTGAAGGAGTTTTCAGGAATATTGCTGAATGAGAAAAGCAAGATGCACATATGTATGTATGAGATCCTATTAAAAAAATAAAGACAAAAACCCTACATTTGCACATTTGTTTATGTGAGGGTGCCCAGCGGGTTATTAACATGGATTGGGAAATGTTTTGTGTAGATAGTGGGGAGGTGAAGCTGCTGAAAAACTTTAGTAAAAATTAAAGGAAGCTGTGGTGTGGCCCGTGTTCTGTGGGCCATGTTCTCTGGGTATGGCCAGAGTGTGAGCTGTCATGTCAGGCTGTGTTTCAGTCCAGCTTTGCCATTTGCCAGGGGTGACACAATGGAGAGGTTAGCAGTGTTCACAGAGCACCTACTGCATGCCCTGCCTGGCCTGGGAGCTCGCAAGACACAGGTGACGATGCCACGCCTTCTGAGAACCTGCTGTGCTAAGGTCAACATTTTAAGCACAGGATGCTACGGGAATATCACTTAATTTTATGAGCCTCAGTTTCCCCATTTGTAAAATGGTGTTACAATATCTGCTTCACAGAGGTACTATGAAAATTAAATATGTGCAACATGAGTGTAGCTATACCTTCTTGGATCACACTCCTCTCATTATTAGGACCAAACATGCTATTATTGTCTCCAGGGGTAGGAAGACGGGTAGTTGAAATAGGTAAGGTGGGGTGGGGTTGGGGGAGAGTCAGAGAAAAGTCTGAGAGCTAAGGCATAAAAAAGTAAGGTAGAATTTTATGATTATTTCTTGAGAACACAGAGGAGAAGAGGTGAATTTTTTCATTTATTAATTTGAAAATATTAATTTAATGTTTACTATGTTATACAAACTTATTTTCTCACAGTTGTGAAGGCCAGAAATTTGAGATCAAAATGTGGGTAGGGCCATGCTTCCTCTGAAGGCACTTGGAATGATCTGTTCCAGGCCCCTCTCCTAGCTTCTGATAGTTCTTGGTTTGTGGCAGCCCAATTTTAACTTCATAAGGTTTTCTCCTTGTGTGCATGTCCATCTCTGTGTCCAAATTTCCCCTTTTCATAAGGATACCAGTCATATTGGATTAGGCCACGCTACTCCACTATGACTTTATCTTTCCTGATTACATTGTCAATTACCCTATTCCCACATAAGATCTCATTCTGAGGTACTGGGGGTTAGGACTTCAACAAATAAATTTACATAAAAGGAAAGGACATTGAAAAGCTCAAGTGGGTGGCTGGGCTGCGACCTTAAATAGGGAATTCAGGGAGGCCTCATTGAGAAGGGGATGCTGAAGTGAATGAAGGCCTGAAGGAAGTAGGGAGTGGGCCATGTGCCAAGGAGAGGGAATAGCCAATGCAAAGGCACCAAGCTGGAGCAAGCTTGGGATTTTCCAGGAACAGCAGGGAACCAGTGTGGCTGTAGCAGAGTGAAAGTGAGGGAAGATGGGAAGGCAGTGACCTGATTGAGATTATGTGGCCCTTGGAGACCCGTGAAGAACTTTGGCTTTTACTCTGAGCATAATGGGGAATTATTTGCAGACACTAGACGGAGTAGAGGTATGATCTGGTTTGTGTCTTGAGAGGGGGTCACTTTGGTGGTGAGTTTTAGAATACATTGTGAATGGGTGGGGAAGCCATTAGGAAGCTAGGGCTGTGATCCAGATGAGAGATGACTGAGACAGAAGAGAGAAAGAGGTGAGAATTTCCAGGGCAATGTCTTGAGCAGAGTAGTAGAGATGGGATTTGCTGTACAAATAGAGGGATTGGCTTTAAAAAGCCATGATGGAACTGGACCTCTGAAAAAATATATAATTTCAATACTTTCCAATTACTGCAAATTTAAAGAATATAGCAAAATATCTGGTAGACTGAAGGCCCTCAATGAAGGTCAGTTGCTTTTCTTTCCCTTGTATTCTTAAGTCTGTCTGACTCTACACGTTTCCATTCCCAATCACTCATCTTAATCTTTGCTGGCTCTTTAATCCTTAAAGAGTGTAAATGGCTGTTGGTTTAAAGCAGTACATTTTAAATTGTCCTCTGAGGAATCCTAGGTATTTGAGACAGTGCCATGGGGCCCAAGTGGGGGTCAAAGAATGGCTAGCTGGAGGGATCTTGAGCTGTCCCTGCCCAATCCTCACTTCATGCAGAAACACTTACATCTGTGGTTTGTACAGGGCTGTAGCTTTTTAAAAACCAAATAAATGAGTCTTTAATGGTCGAATTTTAGATCCTGGTTCTGCTAGTTTTACTAGTGTTTTTCTTTCTTTTTTTTTTTTTTAATTATACTTTAAGTTCTAGGGTACATGTGCATAACGTGCAGGTTTGTTACATATGTATATATGTGCCATGTTGGTGTGCTGCACCCATCAACTCTTCAGCACCCATCAATTCATCATTTATATCAGGTATAACTCCCCAGTGCAATCCCTCCCCCCTCCCCCCTCCCCATGATAGGCCCCATTGTGTGATGTTCCCCTTCCCGAGTCCAAGTGAACTCATTGTTCAGTTCCCACCTATGAGTGAGAACATGCGGTGTTTGGT
>NW_022294245.1:0-13119 GCF_002776525.5 Piliocolobus tephrosceles | reverse complement strand
ACTCATCACCTGGATTCTAGAATTAATATTTAGCTGTATTTGTTTTATCACATATATCTATCCATCAACTCATCTTATTTTGATGCATTTCAAAGTCAGTTGGAGACATCAGTATACATCATCCCTAAGCGTTTTGGTATGCAGAAAAGATAATGATTTCAACACATATGTTTAAGTCCCTTTCTTTCATAATCTGATTGAAATGACCAAAGAAATGTAAAATAGGAAAAAGTCTTTCTCAGTTAACAATGAATACATCAGAAACTTTATAAAACATCTAAAAGACAGTATGATAAAAGCAGCAACTAACATACAATTCAACACAGGCAAAGTAGGGCTCAGTTTTTAAAAATTTTATTTATTTATTTATTTATTTATTTATTTATTTATTTATTTATTTATTTTGAGACGGAGTCTCGCTCTGTTGCCCAGGCTGGAGTGCAGTGGTGCGATCTCAGCTCACTGCAAGCTCCACCTCCCGGGTTTACGCCTTTCTCCTGCCTCAGCCTCCCGAGTAGCTGGGACTACAGGTGCCTGCCACCTCGCCCCGCTAATTTTTTCTTTTGTATTTTTTAGTAGAGACGGGGTTTCACCATGTTAGCCAGAATGGTCTCGATCTCCTGACCTCGTGATCCGCCCGTCTCAGCCTCCCAAAGTGCTGGGATTACAGGCTTGAGCCACCGCGCCCGGCCTTATTTATTTTTTTTGAGACGGGAGTTTCCCTCTGTCACCCAGGCTGGAGTGCAGTGGCACGATCTCGGCTCACTGCAGCCTCTGCCTCCCAGGTTCAAGCAATTCTTCTGCCTCAGCCTCCGGAGTAGCTGGGATTACAGGTGCATGCCACCACAACCGGCTAATATTTTTATATTTTTAGTAGAGACGGGGTTTCACCATATTGGCCAGGCTGGTCTCGAACTCCTGACCTCAGGTGATCCGCCCGCCTCAGCCTCCCAAAGTTTTTGGATTACAGGCGTGAGCCACCGCGCAGGGCAGTAGGGCCCATTTAAAAGGTAAGAAGGCTATTCCCCAGAAGAGATTTGGAAACGTTCAAAGTTAGTAGCAGGAACTGGGAGCAAAGACAGATGCCACAGAGAGACCCAAAGGATTGCGGTAACTGTCCCAAGCATTCCACATCGGGACCAACTAGCTGAAGCCTGACCCCAGCCTTCATTTGCTGCAGATGGCATGAAAAGTGGGAGGCATCACCACAGTAAGTTCCTAAAGAAGGTCGTTGAACCAGTTAGAGGAGGGGTATTACGCCCCAATTTACTGCAGGCTATCATAATAAACATTGGCACATCAGGAAGGTTCTTGTACCATGAGCTCCCTATTTTCCATGGGCAGTTACACTTATGACCTGACACAGGAACTCCAAACCTCAGACAGCAGGAGCCTGAGGCAAAAATGGAATGAAATGTCACTCTAAGGAGAAAATTCAAGTCATGAGAGACATTGGGAACCACACAACATAGGACTGGCCCACAGACTACTTGAGGGGGGAAAGCTCATCATTTCAAAAAATAGTTAAAATCCCTGGCATATAACTACATTTTGGTGGCTCATATCATACTCCTCATGTCCCAGTTGAATCCCCCAATATAGAAAAATAAAACTACAGAAAATATAAACTTTCTCTTTTCTCCTTTGTCTGAAATACCATCTCAGAGAGAACCTGTCTCTAATACCAGTAATAGACAAACATTAAGTCCCCTCTTTAGAATGAGCAGTCAGAGACAAATCATGAGTTCATGAAAATACTCAAAAATTGAAGAGAAGGGACAATTCTGAGAAAACATTTACTTTTTTTTTTTTTTTTTTTTGAGACAGAGTTTCACTCTTGTCACCCAGGCTGGAGTGCAACAACACGATCTCGGCTCACTGCAACCTCCGCTTCCTGGGTTCATGCAATTCTGCCTCAGCCTCCCGAGTAGCTGGGATTACAGGTGCCAGCCACCAGGCCCAGCTAATTTTTGTAGTTTTAGTAGAGATGGGGTTTCACCATGTTGGCCAGGCTGGTCTCGAACTCCCGACCTCAGGTAATCCACCGGCCTCGGCCTCCCAAAGTGCTGGGCTAACAGGCGTGAGCCACCGCATCCAGCCACATTTACCTTTGAAATGGACTTGCTGCAATAAATAGGTGGTAACTTTAGAAAATTGCAAATTACAGTTCACGCTCAGACAATGTAGGGGTTAGAGTACTGACCTCCACACAGTCAAAAATCCACATACAACTTTTGACTCCCCAAAAACTTCACTACTGTTGATCAGAAACCTTACTGATAACATAAACAGCTGATTAACACATAGTTTGTATGTTATATGTATTATATACTGTATTCTTACAATAAAATAAGCTACAGGAAAGCAAATATCATTAAGAAAATCATAAGGAAGAGAAAATATATTTACTATTCATTAAGAGGAAGTGGATCATCATAAAGGTCTTCATCCTTGTTATCTTCACAATGAGTAGACTGAGGAGGAGGAAGAAGGGGGGGGGTTGGTCTTGTTGTCTCATGCGTGACAAAGGCTGAAGAGTTGGAGGAGGTGGAAGGGGAGGCAGGAGAGGCAAGTACGTTCTGTAACTTTACAGAAATGCATCATAATTTCTGTCTGACTGTTTTGCTTTTTCATTTCTCTAAAAATGTTTCTATTCGATACCAGTCTTTCCTCCACCATTTGCTTTACTTTCAGTGGCACTGTCATAGACGGGTCCATGTCATACAAGAAGTCAAAAGTATTCTTGAATAATCAGATACCTTCTGCCAGATTGTCTAATGTCAGTCTGTTTTCTGGCACTGCTTCTACGTCTTCTTCCTCATCGTCTGGTACTGGTTCAGAAGCACTCATCCCCATCAAGGTGTCTTCTGTTACTTCCTTTGGTGTGGTGTCTATTAGCTCTTGAATTTTTCCAAGATCTATATCTTGAAACCATTCACCCCCTACCTTTTTGCCGTATTGACAATCTTTTTCATGATTCCCTTGATTGGCTCTGTCATAAATCCTGTTAATTATTGCACAACATCTAGACAGTTTTTTCCAGCAGAAATTTATTATTTCAGGTTTGATGGCTTTCATAGCTTTTTCTATAACAACGATGGCATCTTCAATGGTGTAATCCTTCCAGACTTTCGTGATATCCTATCTGGGTTCTCTTCCATAGAGCAATCCTTTCCATAGGATATTGCATGTAATAGTCTTAAAGGTCCTTATGATCCCCTGATCTAGAGGCTGACTTAGAGATGCTGTGTTTGAGGGCAAGAACACTCCAGCGCCTTTGTTCATGAACTCATGGAGTGCTGGGCCGCCAGGGGCATTGTCCAATATCAAAAGAACTTTAAAAGGCAATCCCTGATTGGCATGGTACTTCCTGACCTCAGGGACAAAGTTTCGATGGAACCGATTCAGAAAAAGGGTTCTCATTGCTCAGACCTTCTTGTACAAACAGAAGATTGGTAGCTGGTGTTTATCTTTTCCTTTCAAGGCTCAGGGGTTAGTAGCTTTATATTAATAGATAAGAGCAGGCCCGGCATAGTGGTTCATGCCTGTAATCCCAACACTTTGGGAGGCCGAGGCAGACGGATCACTAGGCGGATGGGTCGGGAGCTCAAGACCAGCCTGACCAACATGGAGAAACCCCGTTTCTACTAAAAATACAAAAAATTAGCCGGGCGTGGTGGCGCATGCCTGTAATCCCAGCTACTCAGGAGGCTGAGGCAGGAGAATCACTTGAACCTGGGAGGCGGAGGTTGCGGTGAGCTGAGATCGCGGGGTTGCACTCCAGCCTGGGCGACAAGAGCTAAACTCCATCTCAAAAAAAAAAAAGATAAGGGCAGTTCTGATCATAAACTCAATTGCATTTACACAAACAGGAGAGTTAGCCTATCCCTTCCTGCCTTAAAAATCCTGGTACTCACTTCTCTTCCTTACTAGTAAATGTGATTTGTGGCTTTTTTTTTTTTTTCTTCAGAATAGGGCACTTTCACCTGCATTAAAAACCTGCTCAGGCAGATATCCTTTCTCCTCAGTGATTCTTCCTTCCTTCCTTCCTTCCTTCCTTCCTTCCTTCCTTCCTTCCTTCCTTCCTTCCTTCCTTCCTTCCCTTTCCTTTCCTTTCCTTTCTTTCTTTTTTCTTTAATGGAGTCTCACTCTGTCACCCAGGCCGGAGTGCAGTGGTGCAATCTCGGCTCAATGCAACCTCTACCTCCCGGGTTCAAGCGATTCTCTTGCTTCAGCCTCCCGAGTAAGCTGGGTTATAGGTGCATGCCACCACGCCCTGCTAACTTTTGTATTTTTAGTAGAGGCGGGGTTTCACCATGTTGGTTAGGCTGGTCTCATACTCCCGACCTCAGGTAATCTGTCTGCCTTGGCCTCCCAAAGTGCTGGGATTACAGGCGTGAGCCACCACGCCTGGCCTCATCAATGATTTTCTTTTTTCTCCCAGCTTTTTTTTTTTTTGAGACGGAGTCTGGCTCTGCTGCCCAGGCTGGAGTGCAGTGGTGCAATCTCGGCTCACTGCAAGCTCCGCCTCCCGGGTTCACGCCATTCTCCTGCCTCAGCCTCCCGAGTAGCTGGGACTACAGGCGCCCGCCTCGTCGCCCGGCTAGTTTTTTTGTATTTTTTAGTAGAGACGGGGTTTCACCGTATTAGCCAGGATGGTCTCGATCTCCTGACCTCGTGATCCACCCGTCTCGGCCTCCCAAAGTGCTGGGATTACAGGCTTGAGCCACCACGCCCGGCCATCATCAATGATTTTCTAAATGGCATCTGGGAACTCGTCTGCTGCCTCTTGGTCAGCAGAAGCTGCTTCTCCTGTTATCTTAATATTTTTAAAACCAAAAATCTTGCCAGGTGCAGAGGCTCATGCCTGTAATCCCAACATTTTGGGAGGCTGAGGCGGGCAGATTATGAAGTCAGGAGTTTGAGATCAGCCTGGCCAACATGGCGAAACCCCGTCTCTATTAAAAATACAGAAATTAGCCAGGTGTGGTTGCGGGCGCCTGTAATCTCAGCTACTTGGGAGGCTGAGGTAGGAGAATCGCTTGAACCGAGGAGGCGGAGGTTGCAGTGAGCCAAGATCGCGCCACTGCACTCCAGCCTGGGTGACAAGAGCAAGACTCCGTCTCAAAAAACAACAACAAAAACTCTTTCTAAAATTATGGTTTCATCCTTTGCTGGCATTGAATTGTTCAGCTTAGATCTTTCACCTTCCTTTTGCTTATGTTGCCATTTAATGGTTTCACTATTTCTCACATCATATTAGAATCTATACATATCACTTTCTTATAGGAATCCTGCACCCACACAAAAGCTGCATTTTGGGGGCCGGGCGCAGTGGCTCACGCCTGTAATCCCAGCACTTTGGGAGGCCAACGCGGGCGGATCATGAGGTCAGGAGATTGAGACCATCCTGGCTAACACGGTGAAACCCCGTCTCTACTAAAAATACAAAAAACTAGCCAGGCGTGGTGGTGGGCGCCTGTTAGTCCCAGCCACTCGGGAGGCTGAGGCAGGAGAATGGTGTGAACCCGGGAGGCGGAGCTTGTAGTGAGCCGAGATGGCCCCACTGCACTCCAGCCTGGGCCACAGAGTGAGACTCCATCTCAAAAAAAAAAAAACAACTGCATTTTCAATACAAGATAAAAGGGTATTTCACAGAAAGTACAAGGTTTTCACAACGGTTTTTACTTTTCTCTCTCTCTCTTTTTTTACAGTTATCCTTACACTGGATTTTTTTGAAATGGCAGGCGATAGCAGCTGAAGTCCTCAATCTACAGAACATATCAAGCAATTTAACTTCTTCTTGTAATGTCATGACTTTTCTCTGCTTCCTGGGGACAGTTCCAGCATCTTTAGTGCCACCTCTTATGGGTCCCATACTGTTACTCAAGGTTTACAGTATTGCAGTAAACATCATGAAAAATATGCAAGAGCTGTGAGGGATCACTTTTTACTGGAGATATGAATTACTCACATGGAGATGATTAGTGTCACATGGCATTTTAAGCAGACACTTGCAATACTTGCACTCACCTCAATAGTGGTTATTACAAATTATTACAGCAGACACAAATACATTGTATAGCTATACAAAAATATTTTCTCTATATTCTTATTCTATAAGGTTTTTTCTATTTTTAATTTTTTTTACTTTTTAAACTGTTTTGTTAAAAACAAAGACACGAACACACACATTAGCCTAGACCAACACAGGGTCAGAATCATCACGACGTCACTAGGTGATAGGAATTTTTTAGCTCCATTATTAATATTAGGGGACTACCATAGTATACCATATATACTACTCTTCACCAAAACAGCATTACGCTGGCACATGGCTGTCTGATGTTCTGTCTTTGGCTGTCTACAGAAGTTGCCTGTTGTATTTGCTTTATAGAACTCCTTTTTGTCATTTTTCATGTTTTATCTCTGTATTAGTCAATGCCCTTTGGGTTGCAAGTAACAGAAACAAACATATTAATTTATGCAAGAAAGGGGTGCTTATTAAGAATACAAGAGTAGCTTGAGAAATCTAAAGATAGGAAAAAACTCAGCCTCAGGAAGGAACTAAAGTCTCAAACATTACAGAGAACCCTGAAAGCCCTCTTTCCATCTCTAATCTCTGCTTCTCAATCAATATTTCCTTCATTCTTCTCTCACATTGTCAATTGATTCCTGGTGCTTCCTGGTCCACAGAGTGATTACTAAAATGATTACCAACGGCTCTGGAGTTTTCTTCTCCATCATTTAAGAGAGCAATCAGACTGAGACTGGACTCTCTTAGCTTCAATTCCAAGGGCTGCAGGGAAAGGGCTTATTGGTTCTGTTTGGATCAGATGCTCGCTCCCAGTCTAATCATCTGTGGCCAGAGAACAGAGTCATGTGTACAAACTTGGTGTCTGGGAACCAACACCTGTGTATCCAGGGTGGTTCCAAAGTTCTCCTAAGAGGCGTCTATTGCAGATTATTTTAATCACAAAAGTGAATACATTGAACAATAATAAGTGTTGGTGAGGATGTGGAGAAATCAGAACCTTCATACATTGCTCGTAGGAATGGAAATGGTTCCACTGCTTTGGAAAACTGTTTGGCAGTTCCTCAAATAGTGAAACACAGAATTCCCATATGACCCAGCAGTTCCACTCTTAGGTATATACCCAAAAGAATTGAAAACGTGTTCACACAAACACTTGTACACAAATGTTCATGGTAGCCCCAAAGTAAAAACAACTCAAATGTTTATCAATTGATGAATAGATAAAATGTGATACATCCATAGAATTTAATATTATTCAGCCATGAGAAAGCATGTAGTACTGATACATGCTACGACATGGAAAAATCTTGAAAATATGCTAAGTAAAAGAAGTTAACATAAAAGGCCATATACTGTGTGATTTAATTTGTATGAAATGTTCAGAAGAGGCAAATCTGTAGAGACTAGAAGTGGTTGCCAAGGGCTGGGGAAAGAAGGAATGGGGAGTGACTGCTAAGGGGCATAGGATTTATTTATGAGATGATGAAAATGTTCTAGAATATTAAATAGCTAAAGTTAGGTATTGGTGATAGTTGCATAACCTTGTGAGTACACCAAAAACATTGAATTGTATACTTTTTTTTTTTTTTTGAGACGGAGTCTCGCTCTGTTGCCCAGACTGGAGTGCAGTGATGCGATCTCAGCTCACTGCAAGCTCCGCCTCCCGGGTTCACGCCATTCTCCTGCCTCAGCTTCCCAATTAGCTGGGACTACAGGCACCCGCCACCACGCCCGGCTAATTTTTTTTTTTTTATTTTTAGTAGAGATGGTCTCGATCTCCTGACCTCGTGATCCACCTGCCTCGGCCTCCCAAAGTGCTGGGATTACAGGCGTGAGTCACCGCGCCCGGCCGAATTGTATACTTTATAAGAGTGAATTTGGCCAGGTACAGTGGCTCAAACCTGTAATCTTAGCTCTTTGGGAGGCCGAGGCAGGTGGATCATTTGAGGTCAGGAGTTTGAGACCAGCCTGGCCAACATGGCAAAACCCCATCTCTACTAAAAATACAAAAATTAGCCAGGCATGGTGGCACCCACCTGTAACCCAGCTATCTGGGAGGCTGAGGCAGGAGAATCACTTGAGCTTGGGAGGTGGAGGTTGCAGTGAGCTAAGATTGTTCCACTGTACTCCAGCCTAGGAGACAGAGCAAAACTCTGTCTAAAGAAAAAAAAAAAGAGTGAATTTTATAGCATATTAATTATATCTCAATTTTAAAAATATATGAAGAAAAAATCAATAATGGAAGAGACCTTTGCTTAGTATTGCTTATTATTGCTTATTGCAAAAAGAAAAGAAAAAGAAAATAAATCTAAACAAAGATCTTATGAAGTAAAAAGTATAAGTTGTTTTCTGACCACCTGTAGGGAGTAATCCTTATTAATAATTTGCTGTGTACTATTAACAAACTATATAGGCTGGGCACAGTGGCTCACGCCTGTAATCCCAGCACTTTGGCAGTTGAGGCAGGCGGATCACAAGGTCAGGAGATCGAGACCATCCTGGCTAACATGGTGAAACCCCATCTCTACTAAAAATACAAAAAAATTAGCCGAGTGTGGTGGTGAGCGCCTGCAGTCCCAGCTACTCGGGAGGCTGAGGCAGGAGAATGGCATGAACCTGGGAGGCAGAGCTTGCAGTGAGCCGAGATGGCACCACTGCACTCCAGCCTGGGCGACAGAGTGAGACTCCATCTCGAAACAAACAAACAAACAAACAAAAAACAACTATATAGTATACAGCAAAAACCCTTTGCTGTATAGACCCTTTTTTTTTTTTTTTTTTTGATACAAGGGCTCACTGTCACCCAGGCTGGAGTGCAGTGGCGCGATCTCGGCTCACTGCAACCTCTGCCTCCCAGGTTCAGGTGATTCTCCCACCTCAACTTCCCGAATAGCTGAGAGTACAGACGCGTGCCACCACGCGCAGCTCATTTTTGTATTTTTAATACAGACTGGGTTTCACCATATTGGTCAGGCTGGTCTCGAACTCCTGACCTCATGATCCACCTGCCTCAGCCTCCCAAAGTGCTGGGACTACAGGCATGAGTCACGGTGCATGGCCTAGATCCTTTTTTTGAGTTTGTCTAATGGAGTCTTGCCCTGTCGTCCAGGCTGGAGTGCAGTGGCATGATCACAGTTCACTGCAGCCTCCACCTCCTGGGCTCAAGTGATCCTCCCACCTCAGCCTACAGAGTAGCTGGGACTACAGGCATGCACCACCACTCCTGGCAATTTTTTTTTATCTTGGAGTCTCAATATGGTGCCCAGGCTGGAGTTTCAGACCCTTTTTTATGCATATAAAATGTGTATATGCTTTCCATAAATAGGTTTGGTGAGGTTTTTATTTTCCTTTTCACAAAGATCAAATAAAGGGAATTATACTACACGCTGATTTGAAATTTTCTCTGAGCCTCGCAAAAATGGTGGGTTGTATTAAACAAAGCCTGCATTGGGGTTGTGGTACAGTAGATGTGATGCTGGACAGAGTGTACTAGTAGGTAGTCTTCTAGGGGTGGGAGAATTTCCTTCCTTTCAAGGGACATTAGTTTCCTGGATACTATCTTGCTTCTGTAGCCCAAAGGCTTCTCCTCACATGACCGTCCCTGTTTTAGCCTTCAAGCAATCACTCTTGGCTCTCTTGCTACAAGTTTCTATTATCTCTAAGCTTGGACCAACCCCTCCTCCAAGACGCTCCCACCTTTTGCAACATGTTTTGCCTGCTTGCTTAATTCAAGGATTTAGTTTCCTTTGTCTTTCTAATCACATCTGCCTTTCTTCTTTCAGAGATTCCTTGTAATTCTAGGTCTACAGAAATATCTCTTCTAGTTTCCAGGCACTATATTTACATTTTTTAAGACACATCATTTCTGTCATTTCCAAATATTAGGCTAGGAGCAGGGTGTTGGAGTATATGCTTAGTCTTCCATCTTGATCTACTCTCCTCCATGCTGCTTTATGACTTGCCTTTTTCATTCAGCAGTATATAATGAGGTATTGATTATTGCAAGAAATCAAATCTGATTTATTCTAATGAAAGAACAAAAGGAATTTACTGGAAGAAGAATGGGATCAAAAAAATAAAACAACAACAACAAAAAAACAAAACAAAGCAAAAAAAAAAAAAAAAGCAGAATGGGATCACAGAATGAAAGAAGAAACCAAATAACTGAACCTTAGAAAGGACACGAATCAAGACAACTTTTAGGAATCTGGTAGTCAGCTTTAATAAACAGGATACCATGATCGAGATGAATCTGCTCCATCCATTTTTTTCGCAATCTTCATGTTATTATACTCAAGGTTCAAGTTCCTAAGAAAGTTGTATTGTCCTAAACTAGATCACTTGCTCACCTCATCAACATGAGAAATAAAAGAACTTAATGGGCAGTTACACCAAGAGTGTGTGGGATTAGTGGGGTAGGGGAGTTCCTGTGGGAAAAAGGAGGAGTTGTTACTAAAAGGAGGACACATGCTGCACAGACAAAATCAGCATTTGTCCACCACAGGCCACTCTTTGTCTGTCCAACAGCCACTCCCTTATACATACAATTTCAGAAATGCCCCCTTCATAATGCAACTATTCCATATGCAACTGAAAGCACATTCACCCCTTCCCCAAAGGGAGTCAAGAGTCTCATCAGTTACTGCATCCAGACCCAAGTCCAGAATTTCTGGGTAAGGTCCTTTGATTCTCCAGTTCCATCCTGATTCTTATTTTCTGTAACGTATGGACCAAATGATGAAATTCACCACCACATCCTTCACTTTCTACATAGAGCAATGAAAAGAGTAAAGAACATTAATTTTAAAACATATATAAATATATATACACAGGAGTAACACATATAGTAAGGATATTCAGGTAGAAACCTCCCTTTCTACAACTGATCAAGAGGCTGTGGCTGGTATTTATCATTTCCTTCCTCCACTACCAATTCTAAATTCAGAGCCTTTGGTGGTTCCACCTACACGGAGTTGCTTTAGTCTTCCATTAACTTTTACTCCTGAATATGGTAGCAGCAGGAAATACCCCAGAGGCCTCCCTGAATGTCTTCCATACTCATCTCTACCCAACTAGACAGTAGCAACCCTATTTCCTCTTGACTGAGTCTGTCATCCCAGCCTAACCAGTAACTCCTTCCCATTTTTGTGGCCTGTTTGTCCAGTGGCATAAGAAACTTGAAATGACTAAGTGGCTTTTGCCAAATATACCTCAGTAAAAGTTTGTATCTTCAGTACTAAAAACCTCTAAACTGGGCAGTTCAGAATTGCAGAGAGAGGAAACAAAATTTTTGCAAGTGATTCATTAAGTATAACAGTAAGAGGGATGACTCTTCACTCCATTCCTTAATTCCTGAGTCTATGTGTTCTGCCTATGACAGAAAAAGCAACGGGTATTTATCAGCTACTGTACAATGTCACCCCGACCGAAGTGTTGTCTCCCAATTTGTGCTATGACTGCTCTTTTCATTCTGTAAGGTCAATTATTTTTTGGTGCTAGGATAAGGGATAAGACCAGTACATTTCACAAATATCCATTCATTCCTGATTTTTCGTGCTGTAAGATGATGACGTAGCTTGGATACTTGTCCCCTCCAAATCTCATGATGAAATATGAGATATATGATCCCCAATGTGTGTGTGTGTGTGTGTGTTTTTTTTTTGAGACAGAGTCTTGCTCTTTCGCCCATGCTGGAGTGCCGTGATGTGATCTTGGCTCACTGCAACCTCTGCCTCCTGGGTTCAAGTGATTCTCCTGCCTCAGTCTCCTGAGTAGCTGGGATTACAGGCACAAGCCACCATGCCCGGCTAATTTTTGTATTTTTAGTAGAGACAGGGTTTCACCATGTTGGTCAGGCTGGTATCAAACTCCTGACCTCAGGTGATCCACCTGCCTCAGCCTCCCAAAACGCTGGGATTACAAGCGTGGGCCACCACGTCCGGCCTATGATCCCCAGTGTTGAAGGTGGGACCTGGTAGGAGTTGTTTAGATCCTCGGGGTGGACTCCTCATGAATGGCTTGGTGCCATTCTTGCAGGAGTGACTGAGTTGTCACACTTAGTTTCCACAAGAACTGCTTGTTGTAAAAAGCCTGACACTGCCTGGGCACAGTGAATCATGCCTGTAATCCCAGCACTTTGGGAGGCCGAGGTTGGGGGGATCACCCTGAGTTCAGGAGTTCAAGACCAGCCTGGCCAACATGGAGAAATCCCATCTCTACTAAAAGTCACAAAAATTAGCCAGGCGTGGTGGTGCATTGCCTGTAATCCTAGCTACTCGGGAGGCTGAGGCAGGAGAACTGCTTGAACCTAGGAGGCAGAGGTTGCAGTGAGCTGAGATCGCACCACTGCACTCCAGCCTGGGCAATAGAGTGAGACTCCATGAAAGAAAGAGAGAAAGAAAGAGAGAAAGAAGGAAAGAGAAAGAAAGAAAGAAAGAAAGAAAGAAAGAAAGAAAGAAAGAAAGAAGGAAGGAAGGAAGGAAGGAAGGAAGGAAGGAAGGAAGGAAGGAAGGAAGGAAGGAAACCTGATGCCTACTCCTGTCTTCCTTTATTTCTTTCTATCTTACCATGTGAGCTGCACATTCATTTTCTGCCAAGAGTGGAAGCTTCCCGAGGCCCTCATCGGAAGCAGATGCTGACACTGTGCTTCTTGGATAGCCTGCAGAACCGTGAACCAGATAAACCTTTTTAAAAATAAATTACCCAGCCTCAGGTATTCCTTTACAGCAACACAACTGGACTAAGGCAGAAAATTGGTACTGAAAGTGGGATGTTGCTATAAAGATACCTGAAGATGTAGAAGCAGCTTTGGAATCAGGTAATAAGCAGAGAGTGGAAAAATGTGAAGGGCTGAGAAAACAGGAAGACCAGGGAATGTCTGGAACCTATTAGGGACTGGTCAGTGGTTATAACCAAAATACTGGTAGAAATATGGACAGTGGGCTGGGTGCGGTGGCTCATGCTTGTAATCTTAGCATCTTGGGAAACTGAGGAGGGCAGATCACTTGAGTTAGGAGTTTGAGACCAGCCGGGCCAACATGGTGAAACCCTGTCTCTACTAAAAAAAAAAAAAAAAAATTAGC
>NW_022294244.1:0-6589 GCF_002776525.5 Piliocolobus tephrosceles | reverse complement strand
CTCCGTCACCCAGGCTGGAGTGCAGGGGTGTGATCTTGGCTCACTGCAACCTCTGCCCCCTGGGTGCAAGCAATTCCTTTGCCTCAGCCTCCTGAGAAGCTGGGATTACAGGTGCCTGCCACCACGCCCGGCTAATTTCTGTATTTTCTCAGTAGAGACAGGGTTTCGCCATGTTGGCCAGGCTGGTCTGGAACTCCTGAGAGCAAGTGATCTGCCTGCCTCGGCCTCCCAAAGCGCTGGGACTACAGGCATGAGCCACCACGCCCAGCCTCTGATTGGCTTTAAGTCATAGAAAATAGGATTGCTCAACTGGCAATCTGCATACAGATCCCCTCCGCCCACCCCCCAAAAAATTCAGTACTTCTGGGGGTGCTTGTTTGGGGCCTGAGGGAATTAGGAATGAGGGGAACGAGCACTGGAAAGCAAACTTATGTTCCTGCAGGGACGGCTTAGGATGAAGAGAGGTCGCACCCACCCAGACTGGGTTTCAACTCCAGAATGAGACTCGAGCTCGCCCCTCACTCTTCATCACGCCTTGGAAAACAGTCCAAAGCTGCTGTAGATTGTGGCTCAGAGACACAATCGTGAAGGATCTAAAAGGCTTTTTAAAAATGTATTATTTTAGGTGAATCACACTGAGATTGCTCTTTAACCAACAATAAAGAAAAGGGCTCGGATAAAAGCCAGCAGATGTCACCAAAGCTGTGAAGTTGTCATGACAGAGTGTTCCAGACGTGCATGCAAACACACACACACACCCCTGGGTCCTGGTCCCCTGTTGTCCAGTGAGTGTGAGATACCTAGCTCTCCCGCCACACCCTTGGAGACCACAGGAAGTTATCCTTGAGAAAGGAGCATCATCCTCATTAAGAGAGCACTGACTGAAAAAAAAAAAAAAAAAAAAAAAAAACCTGACTTCCCCGCCCAGCCAGCTTGGTCCCCAGAGGCAGTGACACTCTATTTTTAAGGATGAGGTTACACGCTGGGCACCCTAAGCTGACTTGACATCAAACTGAGTGGTCCCCCGTGACACCAGAGCTCCTCACCTCTGCCGCCCTCCTGCCCGCATCCTGCTCTCTGCCCCGGCCTCCAGCCTCAAGGGACCCATGTGGGTGCCCCAAAGAATGACAAGCGCTGGTGCTGAGGGCCAAGGAACGGCTGGACCTCATCAATTTTCCATTGTGGAGTTGTATTTCCACCGACTGTGGCGGCTGCGCCAGTCAGGGTTCCTGCCCCACCCTTCTTCCCCACAAAACACACCCAGCTCTAAGATGAGCCCAGGACAGCTTTCCGGGGGGACCAAGACAAGAGGGAAGGCAGAGAGAGAGGAGGGAGGGAGACAGAGAAACCAAGACAGGAAGGGGACAGGGAGACAGACACCGAGACAGAGGAGGAGAAATGCAGAGAGACAGGAACAGAGACAGAAAGAGGGAGAGAGAAAATGAGATGGAGAGATGGAGAGGAGAAGGGAGGGAGGGAGGGAAAGGAGAAAAAGAGAGTGCCTCCTCCTACTCTGTCCTTCCAAATTCAGGCTTTCCTCGTGGGCCCTTCCTCAAAGTCTAAGTGGCAAAGAGGTCACTGAAGGCAGCTAAGTCCCCTCTTCCTCAGCGGTTTTGAAGGTCCCCTGGCTATGCCCTCTGGTCTTCCTAAGCCATAAGCTGTGGCCTCGAGCCCTTGGGCTTCCCAGCCCAGCTTCCTCCTTTCCAAAAAGAGAGGACAAACAGGAGTTAGAGGGCCTGAGAGGCCCAGCCTCACCAACACACCCAGGACACCCCACTCTGTTCTCCCATTTATTTTCTTGACAACCAACACCCCACTTAGCCACACAGAGTCGCTAAGAGGCACAGGCGGGCCGGTGACAACTGTTTAAATCCAGCGCCCACGTCCGGTTGGGATATTCTGACCCACTCAGGGCTGCCCCATAAGCCAGCGCGTGTCCGGATCCCAGCGCACCGAGAACTCGAAACCTGTCAAGCTGCCCATTCGGGGTTAAGTTCAAAGCCAGAGGACAAAGGAAACGGATAAAGCGTCCGATATAAGAATTACCCATTTCAGACGCACAAGACGAAAAGCAGGTGTCAGGACATGTTAGGATCCGTTCCCAGCGCTGCCGTCCTCGTCCCCACAACGCCACGGGACACCTGTCCCTCAAAGCCCAGCTGCTCCTGCAGCCCCTCGAGAAATCTGTACATTGCCTGCCGCTGGGCACACGGGGAGGCTGGCCGGGGGGAGGCCGGCAGGGGCCTTCGGATCCCGCGCCCGTGTCCCTGGGGTCGCTGCCAGGGAGGGGGCACGAGGTCCCCCAGGCGAGGTGACCCGCAGGAGGTTTTGTGACGTCGGACGGCCCAGGCCCCAGAGTGCTCTGTGTGCTGGGAGTGGAGGGTGGTCTCTGAGAGGAGCCGTCGGCATTTCAGGGAAGGCACCCGGCCGGTCGGGGGAACTTGTCTGGGCTGAGGGGTGCGCTCCACCTCCCCAAGCGCCCCCCGGGGAGACCCGGGCCGCAGGAGCAGACCCGCGCGAGGACTCCGAGCCGGAGTAGCCGGGCAGGTCCCTCCCCAGGAGGCCGGCACCCGGGGCCCTTTGTCCTACTACAGCGTCCCGGCCGCGCCGCGCACCCCTGTGGGCCGAGTCCCCGCCCGCACTCACTCACCCACGGTGGCCAGCGTGTCAAAGTCCTGCAGGCGGTAGGCAGGCGGCTCCGGCGACCGCGCCTCGGGGCTGGGGCAGAGCGCGGGCGCCCCGTCGGGGGTCTCCTCCGCCACCTTGCGGGGGTCGCTCTCCGCCGCGGCCGCCTGGGCCAGCCCGGGCGCCTCCATGGGGACGCACTCAGGTCCGGGGCACCGGGCCAGGCCGAAGCGATTGGGGAGCCGGGCTTCCCGGGACGCAGCCTCGGAGGGCGGCGCGGCGGCGGCGGCATCAACGGAGGCTCCCCATGCGCACCCTCGCCGCCTGGTGCAGCTGACGGAGCGACGGGGACAATGGCGGGGCGGCGCTCACGGCACAAGCAGCAACGGCCCCGGGTGGGAGCTAGCCGCCGGCCTCAGGGGTCGGGCACCGAATGCCGGACGGCTGCGGGGAAGGCGGGGGCCGCGGCCCGGGCTTGGGGGTCGAGGCGGGGGCCCTGCGCATTCCCGGTCTCACGCCCGCCGCCTCCTCCAGCTCGGTAGCCGCGTGCGCGCTGATGGGGCGGGCGGAAGCAGCCTGGGCGTGACCGCTCCTCTCCCCGCCCCCACCCGGCCGCGGGGCTGGGGGCGTCGCCTTCGCGCGCTCCGCCCCCGCCGCGACCCAGCCCAGGAGCCGGAGACCCGGGCGTGCGGATGGTTCCAGCCACCGACGGCTGGCGCGGCTCTGGGGAGGTGCCCACGCCCCCTCCGCGCCCGGGGCGCCCCTGGGGTGGGACCCAGGTTGAAGCCTCCCCGGGGACGCACTGGCGGGACACCCGCGTCGCTGCACCCAAGCCCGGAAGATGGGGAGGCGAGGGGGCCCGGGGACAGGGAGGGCGTGGCTCCGCAAAAGTGAAGTTCAGAAATAAAAAGTGAAATTGGCGTTTGGTGAGGAGAGGGGCTCGGATTAGCCTGGCTACTCAGGACGCGCGCTGCGCGCGGATCCCCAAGAGGGGCTGCCGGGTCTTGGGGATGAGGTCAGCGTCCCGGTTTTGCCGTAGGACTCTGGTGATTCTAGATTTCTACTTGGAAGCGACGGGGAAGGATGGGCTTGACCCTGCGCGTTTCTTTGCAGCTTCCTGTGGATCTAGAATTCTTTCCAAATAAACATTTCTTTAAAGAACTAGGGAAAGACAGATTTGAGAGATCACCCTACCAAATGTAGCGCGTGAAACTTGATTGGTCACTGTTTCAAGCACCCCGGCGACAACCCGATAAAGAATTGTGCAGACGCGTTTCAATTTCAGAAACGCAAAGATTTTTTTTTTTTCCTGGCTTGAGTGTGGCTCAGGCAATAGTTGGACATACTTATATTTAAAACCTATCCGTGTGGATTTGAAATGCAAATACAGCTAGACATTTGGTCACCCCTTTCCCCAGGGAAATGTACATAGTGCTTAACTTGCGGGCCTGGCACGGCCTGGACGCTGCGCCCCTGACCCGCGACCAGGGCGGCCCAGGCTGCCGGTTCGCGGACCACTCTGAGCAGCAAGGGGTCAAACTGCTAACGCCTTTGTTTTGAGGGATCTCAGCGATTCTGCGACTGGAGGGGGTCTCCAGTCCCTCAGTCCGCTGGTCAGGGGGGCTTTCCGAGAGGCAAAGCAGCCTCTAAGTCAGAACGGACACATTTTAAGGGGACCAGGCCGAGCCATCCTTGCACAGCTAACAGGGAGGGGGAGTCAGGAAGTCTGGCTCAGGCTTTGTATTTCTGGCCCCTGGCTGCCAGCCTCGCCCCAGCCTCCACCTGCATTTTGTGGGTGGCATTTCCCCCGGGGGGTGACACCCGCTCTCTATGCTCTGCAAAATCCTGAGCTGGAATGCAAAACATATGCGACACCAGCAGGCCCCCGCCATTCCCTGAGCCTGGTTAGGACAGGTCACGGCCCTGCCAAGCAAGCTTCACCAGCAAGTCATGCAATCCCTTGATCCTGGTTAGGACAGGAAACGGCCCTGCCACGCCCTGCCTGGCTGAGGGGTTAAGGGCCAGCCAGGAACGCGCACTCAGGAGGAGTTCGTGTCACCCCGCGGAACGCGCGCCCTCTCCACTAGGGCCTGACCTTGCAAATGCAAGGCTGCGGCCTCATAAAGTCCTTTTAATCAAGGCCGGGGTTTCACACCCAATTACGCAGATGTCTTTGCCTGCTGATTGCGCGCAGGAAGAAGAACGTGGCACAGATTTGCATTGTCAAACTCTGCTTGGGCTGCTGGTTAGTCTGACTCCACTGATCCCACTCTCAACTTGACCACATAGCTACCTCTTCTTAGAAATGGACCCTGCACGTTTCTCAACACCTTGCTTGACAAAGCAGCTTTCATCTGGAAGGATCATAAAAATCCTTGAGAAACCACAGCCTATTACTTGAGAGACAAAAAGGGAAAATCCCTGTGAGTTAGGCATGGAAGGGTCATTATCGCCTTAATGAAGTGGCATTAATTTGCGGTGGAGTCAGGAAATGCTGAACTCTGCCATTCCGAAGGAATAAGTCCCTGACCCTAAACCAGAATGAGCTATAAATTCAATACAATGATAGGTGCAGGTGTTGTTAAATATGAGAGGAATCAAAATTGTACCATCTGGCTGAGCGCAGAGGCTCACACCTGTGATCTCAGCAGTTTGAGAGGCACAGGGGTTCGAGACCAACCTGGGCAACATTAGAACATGCCTCCCATCTCTACCAAAAATAAGTTTTTAAACTAGCCAGGTGTGGTGGTGCACACCTATAATCCCAGCACAGAGGCAAAGGCACGAGGATGCCTTGAGCCCAGGAGGTCAAGGCTGCAGTGAGCTATGACTGCGCCGCTGCCCTCCAGCCTGGGCAAGAGAGTGAGATCCTGACTGGAAAAAAAAAATCCTACCATCTCTGAAGGGAGCTGAACACTCTTTAAGCATGTATACTGTATGTGTGTGTGCATGTATGTGTGTATATCTCATGTATATATACCATTATATATTATATATACTGAGTTAGATATGTTATATACTTGTGTATATGTATGTGTACATAAGTATGCATATATAATATATGACATAATATTTTTGCATAAATGATATATAAAAATATTTCTATATATGCTGATATAAAATACTTTTTGTTCTAATTTTACTTTTTATTTTTTCATTTTTGTATATTGAGGAGGTACAAATGCAGATTTTCTGTTTTTCAGTAATTTTGCTTAAGATAATGGCCTCCATTTCCTTCCATGTTGCTGCAAAAGATATTATTTCATTCTTTTTACGGAATCATAGTATTCCATAGTGTGCGTGTATATATATGTGTGTGTGTGTGTGTGTGTGTGTGGGTGTATGCACACATATAAAACATCTTCTTGTCCGAGCATGGTGGCTTAACGCTGTAATCTCAACACTTTGGGAGGCCAAGGTGGGTGGATCACCTGAGGTCAAGAATTCAAGACCAGCATGGCCAACACCGTGAAACCCTGTCTCTACTAAAAATACAAAAATTAGCCGGGCGTGGTGGTGGGCGCCTGTAATTCCAGCTACTAGGGAGGCTGAGGCAAAAGAATTGCTTGAACCCGGGAGGCAGAGGTTGTAGTGAGCCAAGATTGTGCCATTGCACTCCAGCCTGGGTGACAGAGCGAGACGCTGTCTCAAGAAAAAGAAAAAAGAAAAAAAAAAGGCATTTTCTTTATCCAGTCATCCATTGATGGGCACTCAGGTTAGTTCTATATCTTTGCTATTGTGACTAGCACTGTGATTGACCTACAAGTGGCCAGGCACAGTGGCTCATGCCTGTATTCCCAGAACTTTGGGAGGCCTAGGCAGGTGATCACTTGAGGTCAGGAGTTTAAGACCAGCCTGACCAACATGCTGAAACCCCATCTCTACTAAAAATACAAAATTAGCTGGGCGTGGTGACACACGCCTGTAATCCCAGCTACTCGGGAGGCTAAGGAAGGAGAATTGT
>NW_022294243.1:0-9254 GCF_002776525.5 Piliocolobus tephrosceles | reverse complement strand
ACACACACACACACACAATGAAATAGTATTCAGCCATAAAAAGATAAAATTCTGTCCTTTGCAGCAACAGGGATGAACCTGGAGGACACTGTGTTAAGTAAAATAAGCCAGGCATGAAAAAAATACACTGCACATTCTCACTAATATATAAATCCAGAAAGTTGATCTCATGGGAGTAGAGAGTAGAATGGTGGTTATTAGAAGCTAGCGTGTGTAAAAGAGCGCAAAATGAGGAGAAAATGGTCAAAGGGCAGTAAGTTACAGTTAATAGGAGGAAAATATTATAGTGCACAGTAGGGTGACTATGGTAAACAGTTTTGTATTGCATATTTCAAATGGCTAGAAAAGAGAATTTTTGAATGTTCTCACCACAAAGAAATAATAAATGAGATGTTGGATAGCTAAATCCCCTAATTTGATTATTATATATATAAACACATATCTAAAGCTCACATTATACCCCATGTGTCAATTAAAAACAAAATTAAAGGCTGGGCATGGTGGCTCATGCCTGTATAAATCCCAGCACTTTGGGAGGCTGAGATGGGCTGATCACCTGAGGTCAGGAGTTCGAGAAAAGCCTGGCCAACATGGTGAAACCCCATCTCTACTAAAAATACAAAAATTAGCTGAGTATAGTGGTGGATGCCTGTAATCCCAGCTACCCAGGAGGCTGAGGCATGAGAATTGCTTGAACCCAGGAGGCGGAGGTTGCAGCGAGCCGTGATCACACCAGTGCATTCCAATCTTGGCAACAGAGTGAGACTCTGTCTCAAAAGAAAAGAATTTAAAAAGGAAAAATGAGGTCATGAGCTAAACATCTGCTGCCCAAATTGTATGGGAAGATATATGAATAAAGATCATCACGACTCACCAGAAGAGAAACCTGTAAGAAAAAACTTCAGTAGCAATTAGTACTGTGGTAGGAAATCTACACTGTAATTGAGGAATTGCTGAAGCCTAAGAGTGGACATGTGTGAGAGTTAAAATCTCCAGGGAGGCCAGTCTTAGTTCCTCCTTCTCACTTTTGAGAGTTTTATCTTCAGAAGCCTTAGCAGATTCTTATAGTAGAGATAGAAAAATCTCTTGTTTCTGGCATAGGGAAAGGAAATGCACCCATTCTAAAAGCCACCTAGAACATTCTATTCTTCTTACCAAGCTCTGTCATCAGAAAACGATTTTAGCAAAGCCTAACCTACTGGGGTTTTGTCAGTTCATATGACTCAGTTAAGGGAAACACCCGTCACCAGACTGCTCTAGTCTTCAGTGGGGAAGAAGAGAAATACTCAACTTCAGACCACCTGAGCCATTCAGGTGAGAGAAGAAACATGTGCAACTCCCATTCCTCCAGCCTCCCTGTTAAATCTAAGGGTTGGGAAATGTGAAGCATTTTTTAAGATGACAAGACAGAGGCACAGACTCACTAAAAGACACAGAACTCAGTGGTTGGAATGGAGATGTCCTTCTGCTCTCAATATAATGCATCAGGACAAATTGATGGGAGCGGAAGTAATCAGCAACCTAGGTTTCCTCCGTGTATCTCATGTTGTGTGTCACAGACGTGTCCTCTGGAGGATGGAGCACTTCTCTTATGTAGCTCTGAAAGAAGTAACATTTTTCTCACTTCCAAAATGCTTTTGATCTAGTTCAATTCAGAAAACTAAAATCCACTAAGGAACACATTTGAAAAACACTACAAATCACCTGTAGAGAACCCATAGAAACACATTAGGAAATGTGATATCGTGTTGTGCACATTTTGAAGGCTGGATTGTTTGGGAGGTATATTTTGTTGACAAGTTCTGAGAACATACAATCTGTTAGGTAGAAGCTGCATAGAAAAATGAGCTTTCAGATTAAAAAGTTTGGAACCCAGATGGTACAATAAAAGTCTAGAAATTGTACACTCGTGGATGTGTTGATATTTTATATTATTTGATGTGGAAATGAGTGAAAAGGCTAGATTATCCAGAATGTATATGAGATAATCAGAGTTAACCAAGGAGTAGGTAAAATTAAAATGATCATGTTAATTATTTGGAGCACTAAAGAACAAACATTGATAATGCGAGATCTGTTGTTTTTTCCTAGATACACGAAATACATTTCTTGTTATTAAGATGAACATACTTTAAGCATAATGCTTCTGTTACACTTAAAAATACTTTTTTTCAGTCAGACATGGTGGCTTACGCCTGTAATCCCAGCACTTTGGAAGGCTGAGATTGTGCCACTGCACTCCACCCTGGGCAACAGAGCAAGATTCCGTCTCAAAAACAAAATACAAAAAACCTTTTCCCCAACCTGCCTTTGGACTTTTAGCCAACACCTTTTACCTTTTCTTCAATATCTTCACATTCCTTCATGATCAGAAATCGAAGCCCCATGACCTGGTCAGCGGTAACTCAGCCTTCATTCATGTACTGATGTTCCTCACTGTGGTGGATGCTTGGCCTCCAGATATACTTGAATCACTGCACTTAGGGAATGAGTTCAAATGTAAGTCCTTGTCTAAACAGAGTGAGGATGGGCCTGTGTATCTGTAACACCTGTCTCCTGAGTGTACACCAGGACGGCACCATCAGCCCCAGCAACTACTGTTTGGCAAGGCTTCAACACAAATTCACAGTAACATTAGCAGCGTTAATTTTTTTTCTGGTCTGTCACTTTGTCTTTCATTTGTAACGTAATATTCTTCGCTGTGGCTTCTGCTAATGTGACCCAGACCAACCTACTTAAGGTCAGCAAATACTGTTCACTTTCTCCCATGAAGTCCTTCAGGAGAAAAGTATTCTTTATTCTGACATTATCCAGGGATGTCTTCATTATAGGAATGACACTGCATTCAACTGCACACATAGTGATCCTTTTCTCCAGGCATCAGAGGCAATCTCAGCACCTTCACAGCATCAGCATCTCTCCACGAGCCTTACCAGAGAAAAGGACCACTCAGACCATCCCGCTGTTAGTGAGCTACTTTCTGGTCATAAGCTGGGTGGAACTCATCATCTCATCTTCTTCAACCCTGCTGCGGATGTGTAACCCAGTCATTCTGACTGTGCAGAACCTTGTGGGCAATTATCTATGCCACTGTTGTTCCACCAGTACAAATCAGCTCTGATAAAAAGATAGTTGACATTCTCTAAAATATGCAAAGTGCTATAAAGCTTTAACAAGTTGGTGATGGAAAACATTTCTAAAAAACAGTCTTCTCCTATAGTTAAATTGTTCAAGTAGCCCTGGGAGTTCCTTTTATCTTATTTAATAAAATGCACGGAATCACACTTCTATCGTATTTATATGCTTTCAAAACTGATGCATCCAAGGACCATGTAATTTCTTTAATTCCAAAGTCTACCATGGGTTGACATTTCTGTATCAAGTTTCTTTCATTTTTATTTTCATTTTATCTTGATAGCAGAAAATGTTTCTCCCAAAGTATTCCCTTTTTTTTCTTTCTTTCTTTTTTTTTTTTTTGAGACAGTGTTTCTGAGGCTGGAGGGCAGTGGTGCAATCTCAGCTCACCGCAACCTCCACCTCCTGGGTTCAAGCGATTCTCCTGCCTTAGCTGCCTGAGTAGCTGGGATTACAGGCACGCACCACCACGTCTGGCTAATTTTTGTATTTTTAGTAGAGATGGGATTTCACCATGTTGGTCAGGCTGATCTCGAACTCCCGACCTCGTGATCCGCCCGCCTCAGCCTCCCAAAGTGCTGGTATCACCATATTGGCCAGGCTGGTCTCAAACTTCTGACCTCCTGATCCACACACCTTGGCCTCCCAAAGAGCTGGGATTACAGGCGTAAGCCACTGCACCAGCCCCCTTATCTATAGTTAATAATGCTTCAGTAAACATAAGAGTGAAAATATCTCTTCTATCTTTTCAAGACAGTGACTTTATGTTCTTTGGATATTTACTTAGACGTGAGATTGCTGAATCACGATAGTTTTATTTTTAATGATCTGATGAACCTCCATGCCGTTTTTTATAATGGTTTTACCAATTTACACTCCCAGTGACAGTGTACAAGGGTCTCTTTTCTCTGTATTCTTGAGAACACTTGCTTTCTTGTGAATTTTTGATAAATATCACCTTAATATGTGTTTGAATGCTAACTCATTGTGGTTTTGATTTGCAGTTTTCTCAGAATTACTAATGGCTTCTTTAAAAATAAAATAGCTTTTTGGCCACTTTTTAAAACAATGTGTTACTTTTCATTGTTATTTTTATTTTGGGGGCTTAAGTTGTATGAGTCTCTTGCAGATTTTGAACACTAATCCTTTATCTGATATTTGCCATACAGGTATTTTTCTCCAATTCTGTACATAACCTTTTAATGTCACTGACAGTCTTTTGCTTTGCAGTAGAAACTTTTTAGTTTGATGTAGTCTCACTTTTTTTTCCTGTGCTTTTGGTGCAAAATACAAAAACAAAAACAAAAACAAAAACAAAAAAACTATTGCTAGGATCAATGCCAAAGAATTTTGTTCAGTGTTGTCTTCTGCAAGATTTATGGTTTTCAAGTCCAATGTTTAAGTCTTTAATATATTTTAAATTAATTTGATGTATGCTGTAAAGGTTGGGTGCAATTTGTTTTTGCATATGGATATCCCATTCTCCCATCACCATTCATTGAAGAGTTTATTCTTTCACCATTGTGTGTTTATATGCCTTTGTTGAAAATGTTTTGACTGTATACAGATGGATATATTATATATATATATACACACATATATATATATATATATATATATATATCTGAGCTCTCTATTCTGTTCCATTGGCTTATGTTTTTGTGTTTATGCCAATATTTTGCAGTTTTGATGACTACAGCTTTGCTATACAGCTCGAAATTAGGCAGCATACTGCTTCTCGCTTTGTCCCTCTTGCTCAAAACTGCTTTATTTGAGATCTTTTATAATTCCATACAAACTGTGGATTTTTAAAAAATTTTTGTTGAAAATGCTATATACACCAATTTCAGTAGTATGAATGTTTTATTTTTTTTCTTGGTTTTGTTTTTTTGAGATGGAGTCTCACTCTGTCACCAGGCTGGAGTGCAGTGGCGCAATCTCAGCTCACTGCAACCTCCGCTTCCTAGGCTCAAGTGATTCTCATGCTTCAGCCTCCCGAGTAGCTGGTAGTACAGGCATGTGCCACCACACCACCTAATTTTTGTATTTTTAGCAGAGACAGAGTTTCACCATTTTGGCCAGGATGGTCTCAATCTCCTGACCTCATGATCCACCCGCCTCAGTCTCCTAAAGTGCCGGCATTACAGGCGTGAGCCACCGTGCCTGACCAGTATGAATGTTTTGATACTAATTTTTCTAATCCATGAACACTAAGTATTTTTAAATTTGTCTTGTCTATAATTGTCTCCACTGATAGTTTACAGTTTTTGTTGTACAAATCTTTTACCTTCTTTATTTCTAAGTGTTAGGTTGGTGAGAATGTAATTGTGGTTTTTGCCATTAACAACCTAATACTTCATCATTTTAGATGTCGTGTAAATGTAACTGTCTTCTTGATTTTTCCCAGATACTTGTTGTTGGGGTATAAAAATGCAATTGATTTTTTGTGCATTGATATAGTATCCTGCAAACCTACCGACTTCGTTTACTAGTTCCAAAATTTTTTCATGTAATGATGAGCACACTGGCCTGTGTTTATACATTGATAGTTTCTATTAACATATCACAGTGCCTAAAAGTGTGTTCTGTTGTATTTTTGTTGTGACAAATTCTATGGCATCTTTTAGTCCTAATCTTTAATTTTAAATGCTTTTGTTTGGTATTTGATAATAATGTGTCTATGGTTACTTTTCAATTGTGCAACAATTTATCTCCATGCCAAGTTATGAAGTTAATAGTTTTATGTACATTTAGTTATTGTAAATCAAAACAGTAAATTTTTATGACAGTTTTAAAGTTACTAAGATTGAGAATATGTCAGTTTTTCACTGCTCATGAATCTGTGGGATCCTTATTTTAAACAATTATATATGAGGTATATATATATATAGGCTTAGAATCTTGCCTAACATATTGCATGCACTAAGCAAGTACTAGTAAAATTATTCATCAAATTATCATCTTCATACCATTCTTCAAGTGGCATACTGTTTGTTCTAATTAAAAACTATGTTTCTGTCTTATGTCAGTATCAACAAAAACTAGAAGGTCTACTTGGTCTGCCCTCTTGAGAAAATCCAAAGTTAAATGGTAGTTTTACTAATTTCCTTTAGATTCAGTATCTTATTTCCTTATTTCCTCACATAATAAATGTAAACATTAAGGACAACATCATATTTAAATGATCCGTCCTACAATAGACTTTGGGTCATTCATTGATTAGGCTGAAGCCTCACTCTGTATTATTTCTGATTTTTTCATGTTAACAGCCTAGAAAATCTATTACACACGGAATGTTATAAATTAGAAATTAATATCTTGGATGTACAAATTATGAAAGTAAACAGACAAGTATAATATAAAATAAATATTTATATATTATGAATTGTTACCCAAGTAAAGCAAAAGCATTCATTTAAAATATTTTCACTAAGAAAAGTCCAGGGAAAAATAACCTATATAAAACGTTCTACCAATATTCAATAAATAATTAATACTAATTCTTCAGCAGAAAATACTTCCAAAAAATGAAAGAGAGGGAACATTTTCCAATTCATTCTAGAGGCCAGTATTACTGTAATACTAAGGCCAGACACAAGTATAAACAGAAGGTCTGTGGGCAAATGTGCCATATTCACATAGACACATACAGCCTCAGAAAACCTCAGCATGCTAAATCCATGCACATAAAATATGAATATACACCAAGAACAAATGTGATTGTTTTGTAAATGTAGTTGTGACTTAATATTTAAAATTCAATCAAGATAAGAACAAGAAGTGATCCTTTAAATAGGTGCAGAGAAATTTACAAATATCTAGCATCCATTCCTGACAAAACCCCCAGAAAACCACTAATAGAAGAAGATTCTGAGACCCACTAAGAGGTATGTATAAAAAACCTACAGCTAACATCATACTTAATGGTGACAGACTTGTGCTTCTTTACCTGAAAGTTTGAGAAGACAAGAATTTCTACTTTAACCACTCTATTCAGCATTGTACTGGCGGTATTAGCTAGGGAAATTCTACAACAGAAAAAATTGTCCAGATTGTAAAACAAAAGTAGAACTGTCATTATAGCAAATGAAATAATTTTCTGTTAAAAAAAAAAGGATTCACTAAAATATCACTATAATATCACTAGGATTAATACACAATTTTATCAGGGGTTTTTAAGAACTGTGCAGGGTGGGACTCTAGAGGCACAGGTTCAGTGCATAAACATACATCTTTAGGAGGCCGAGGTGAGTGGATTACCTAAGGTTAGGAGTTTGAGACCAGCCTGGCCAACATGGTGAAACCTGGTTTCTACTAAAAAAGAATACCAAAAAAAAAAAAAAAAAAAAAAAAAATTAGCCGGGCGAGGTGGTACACACCTGCAATCCCAGCTACTTGGGAGACTGAGGAGGAGAATAGCTTGAACCTGGGAACCGGAGGTTGCAGTGAGCCGAGATGGTGCCCCTGCATCCAAGCCTAGGTGACAGAGTAAGACTCTGTCTTAAAACAACAACAACAACAACAGATCTAAAAGCAACTAGGGGTCACCTGTTCAAGTTTGTGCTGGTTGGGGATCCTACCTCCTTCTGATATCCAGTCGGGGTGGAGAAGCTCTGGCTCTGGTTTCTTTATATAGCTGTGCCTACAAATAAAATAAAGAAACTAAAGAAACACAGTAAGAAAAAGAACTTTTGCAGTTATTTCATCAGGGTGGCCCTGGTAACATTTTTATTAATTTTTCTTTTATTTACTTATGTATGTATTTTTATGTATTTATTTATTTTTTGAACTGGTGTCTTGCTCTGCCACCCAGGCTGGAGTGCAGTGGCTTGATCTCAGCTCACTGCAACCTCCACCTCCCCCCACGTTCAGGGGATTCTCCTGCCTCAGCCTCACACCCGGCTAATTTTTTGTATTTTTAGCGGAGACAGGGTTTTGCCATGTTGGCCAGGCTGCTCTTGATCTACTGACCTCAAGTGATCCTCCTGTGCTGAGATTACAGTCATGAGCCACTGTGCCCAACCTAATTTTTCTTAAATTTATGTAGAGCTCGCATTTATTTCAGTGTTTAATATTGTAAGTGTTTTGGGCTCTTCAACTTCGGTGATGTTTTTGTGACCAGAAATATGCCATAGAAAATAAACTATTTCTATCAATTAGGCTATGGTAAAATGGAAAAATGGTTTAATTACAGGTCACAGTTTTCAAGAATGTATTAAATCCTCACACTAAATAAGAACTTACTGTATTCAGCAGACAATGGATAGTCAGAAAAGCTTAAGCAAAAATGTGTTAATTCTTTTACCAGAACACAGTTGATAAAGACGTAATTTTATGAAGCATCAGGTTTATAACAAAGTTATTAAATTATGTAGATAGTATTAGGGCTGTGAAAATAAAGGTCATATAGGTCCATTTGTTTGCAAGTCAGCACATAAACATAGGATGATTAACAATATAAGCTGTAGCTTATGCTAAATGTTGGTTAGAACAGACAATAAATTATGGAGAACTTCCGAGGTCACTAAGTTTGGATGGGATCTTGGAATTTTTACAGGTCAATGTCACTCCATCTATTGGCTGATTTTCACTAGTTTAATAAATGGACAACGAAGATAACATACACCAGAAGTTACAATCATTTCATTGAGTATCTGCCACGTCTGTGCCATTGTAGTGTGTACTAGGTGCCTTATAGCACTCATGAGTCCTCTACTTACAAAATGCTTTTCACAAAATATGAAACTCCAGGCAAAGGTTCAGACATATGAAGTTTGTTTTTGAAATCTTTATTAAATTAAATTAATTAATTGATTGATTTTTGAGACGGAGTCCTGCTGTGTTGCCCAGGCTGGAGTGCAGTGGTGCGATCTCGGCTCACTGCAAGCTCCGGCTCTCAGGTTCAAGTGATTCTCCTGCCTCAGCCTCCTGAGTAGTTGGAACAAAACATGCGCGCCACGACACCCAGCTAATTTTTGTACTTTTAGTAGAGGCGGGATTTCACCATGTTAGCCAGGATGAGTCTCAGTCTCCTGACCTCATGATCTGCCCACCTCGGCCTCCCAAGGTGTTGAAACTCCAGGTGTGAGCCACCATGCCAGGACTGTTTTTAAAATCTT
>NW_022294241.1:0-7387 GCF_002776525.5 Piliocolobus tephrosceles | reverse complement strand
AGTATAATAAAAAAATAAATAAAAAAAAAATAAAGTGCATTTTCACTGAATGTATTATCCTAGAGTAAATGTTTTTCCTCTTTCAGTACTTTAAATATGTCATGCCACTCTCTCCTGGCCTGTAAGGTTTCCACTGAAGAGTCTACTGCCAGATGTATTGGAGCTGCATTATATGTTATTTGTTTCTTTTCTTTTGTTTATTTTGCTGCTTTTAGGATGCTTTCTTTAACCTTGACCTTTAGGAGTTTGATTACTAAATGTTTTGTGGTAGTTTTCTTTGGGTTAAATCTACTGGTGTTCTATACTCTTCTTGTAACTTTGTATATTAGTCCGTTCTCACACTGCTATTAAAGAAATACACAAGACTGAGTAATTTTTTTTTTTTTTTTTCCGACGGAGTCTCACTCTGTGGCCCAGGCTGGAGTGCAATGGCCGGATCTCAGCTGACTGCAAGCTCTGCTTCCCGGGTTCCCGCCATTCTCCTGCCTCAGCCTCCCGAGTAGCTGGGACTACAGGCACCTGCCACCTTGCCCGGCTAGTTTTTTGTATTGTTGGTAGAGACAGGGTTTCACCGTGTTAGCCAGGATGGTCTCGATTTCCTGACCTCATGATCTGCCCGTCTCGGCCTCCCAAAGTGCTGGGATTACAGGCTTGAGCCACCGCGCCTGGCCAACTGTGTAATTTATAAAGGAAAGAGGTTTAACTGACTCACTGTGTTGCAAGGCTGGGGAAGCCTCAGGAAACTTATAATCATGGCAGAAGGAGAATCAGGCACCTTCTTCACACGGTGGCAGAAGAGAATGTGAGTATGTGAAGGAGAAACTGTCAAACACTTATAAAACCATCAAATCTTGTGAGAACTCAACCACTATCACAAGAACAGTATGGATAAAACTGGCCCTCTGATCCAATCACCTCCCACTGGGCCTCTCTCGACATGTGGGGATTATGTAGAACACAATTTAACACGAGATTTGAGTGGGGACACAACCAAACCATTTCACTTAGATATTGATATCTTTCTCTAGGTTTGGGAAGTTCTCTGTTATTATCTCTTTGAATAAACTTTCTACCCCTGTCTCTTTCTCTACTTCCTCTTCAAGACCAGTAACTCTTAGATTTTCCCTTTTGAGGCTATTTCCTAGATCCCATAGATGTGATTCATTGTTTTTTATTGTTTGTTTATTTTTCCTCTTCTGTGTATTTACAGATTGCCTGTCTTCAAGCTCACTAATTCTTCTGCTTGATCAATTCCACTATTAAAGGATTCTGATCCATTTTTCAGTATACCAGTTGCATTTTTCAGCTTCAGAATTACTGCTTGATTATTTTTAATTATTTCAGTTTCTTTGTTAAATTTATCTGATAGAATTCTGAATTCCTTCTTGGTGTTACCTTGAATTTCTGTGAGTTTCCTCAATACAATTATTTTGAATTATCAGTGTTGTTCTTGGAGACTTGTAGAGGTACCACTCTGACAGTCTTGGTTAAGATCTGGGGGAATTCTCTGGGTTATCAAAGACTCTTATTATTTTCCCTTACTTTCTCCCAAACACACAGAGTTTCTGTCTCTGTTATGAACCACCTAA
This sequence comes from Piliocolobus tephrosceles, assembly GCF_002776525.5. Classification (NCBI taxonomy): domain Eukaryota; kingdom Metazoa; phylum Chordata; class Mammalia; order Primates; family Cercopithecidae; genus Piliocolobus; species Piliocolobus tephrosceles. Next base: position 5,798 of record NW_022294241.1, on the reverse strand, counting down.
AGCTGGGAGTGGAAAACACAAGCATCCCTGTGGCCACCACCACTATGACTGCACTGGGTCAGACCTGAAGCCAGCACAGCACAAGGTCTTTCCCAAGGTCCACTGTAAGCACTCCCTGGCTACTGCCAATGTTCGTTCAAGGCCCCAGTCCTCTATAATCAGCAGATGGCAAAGCCAGCTAGGTCTGTGTCCTTCTCTTCAGGTTGGCGAGGTCTCCAGGCCCCAGGTGGGTCCAGAGGTGTTGTTGGGAACTGAGGTACTACAGTCAAAAACCGGAGAAGCCTACATGGTATTCTATTGTATTGCGGCTAAACTAACACTCAAGCCATAAGATGCAGTCCTTCCCATTCCTCCCTCCCCTTTCCAAAGGCAAAGGAGCCTCACCCTGTAGTGACCACCACCCTTGGCCATGAGGAGTACTGCCAGACTACTGACAATGTTCCCTTAATATCCAAGGGCTCCTAAGTCAGCTTGTGGTGAATGCTACCTGGTCTGGAATGCACTGTTTAGGGTGGTGCACTCTGCTCTGGCCCAGAGCAGGTCCCAAAATGCCTTTCAAGAGTCTAGTCCTGGAATTGGGTGCCCCAAGTGCCTGCTTGATGCTCTACCTTTCTGTGGCAGTGTTGGTACCTAAGGTGCAAGATAAAGCCCCTTTTACTTTTCCCTCTGGTTTTCTGAAGCAGTTTTTTTTCATAGCCACCACAGCTGATAATATACGAAGTCTCACATAAAGCCGGTAAGCCTCAGACACTCACCAAAGCCCTCAGTGAAGTACCTAGGTATTGCTGCTAGTTACTCAGGGCCCAAGGGCTCTTCAGTTAGCAGATGATGAATGCTGGCAGGACTGGGTTATTTCCTTCAAGGCTGCTTCTTCTCTTCTGGCCTAAGGTGTGTCTAGGAATGTCATTTGGGAGCTAGGGGCTGGAATAGGGACCTCATGACCCTGACCACTGCCCTGTCTTACTGTGGCTGAGCTGGTATCCAAAATGCAAAGCACAGTCTTCCCACTCTTCCTCACCTCTCCTCAAGCAGAAGGAAGGGACCTCTTTTGGAGCCTCAAGCTGTATGATCTTGGCTTAGGGGAGGGGTGGTGCCAGCATTCTCTTGGCTGTCCCAATTGCTGTCTCTGTATGTTTCATGTTCTCCAAGTCTACTATCTCTGGGCCTTGTTCAATTGTAGGACTCGCCTATGAGTTGCAGTTCTTGTGGCCTAGATACTTTCTTGAGTTTACTTTGAGACTGAAAACACGTTGGCCCTTGGTGGAAAGTTTTCAGAGCACTCAAGTTTCAGACTGCTGGGATTGGTGATTCTTTTCTGGCTTGAGGTGGTTTAAATGGTCCCACTGTTGCTGTGCATCAGCTGAGTTTGGTCTAGTTTTCCTCTGTGCTCTAACAGGACAGCACTGAGTTCAATGCCTCACAATTGTTGTCTTCTCACTCCCTCAGTGTCCAGAGAGGCTCTCAGCACCATTCTGCTGCATAGGGCCTGGGGGAGGTGTGTCATCAGCGATTCAAGACTGTTTTCTTTATCTCTTCCGTGCCTCTTTCAGGGATATGAAGTTGTTAAAACCAGGTACTATGAGTGTTCACCTGGTTTTTTGACTCTTACGAAGGTGTTTTTGTCTGTGTAGGTAGTTACTAACTTGGTGTCCTTGCAGCAGGGGTCAATCAGTGGAGCTTTCCATTTCACCATCTTGCTCCACCTCCTTCCTCTGGTTAAGTTTGTATACCAATTTGATAGCAAGTGGAAATCTCAAGTGGGCAATTGGATACAGCAGTTTGAAGACAAGAGGAGAGATAGTGGCTGGGTATATTAAACTGGTAGTCATCAAAGTATAAATGATGTTTAAAACCATGAGACTATATGAGATCACCCAGAAAGAGTATAGGTGGCAGAAGTTTATCAGGTATTATTTTATTATAACACTACAGCTGTTACTGCCTTGCTTTTCACAAGCTCTCCAAACTCCTAGCTTTTGGCTCAGCCACTTCATAATTCCACTGACTGATATCTTGATACCAAATTTTTCCCTAACTTTGCCTTCCGAGCTCAGATAACTACTGTGAATTCTGTCTCAGTAAGACCTGCCTAGTGAAGCACTGAGTTGCAGGCTGATTCTTTCTACCAATTGCCATTGATTTCTCCACTCTGAGCTACCTCTTTTGAATTTAGAGACAGGTGCATATGCTCTACAATGGAATTTCCAATTCATACAGCAAAAAAAAAAAAAAAAAAAAAAAAAAAAAAGGTACTATAGCAGTAGACATTCAATAACCATTTATCGAATGAAATATAAATGCGTAAAATAGAAGGCTGTAGCAATAAGCAGGCTTATGTTTCACTCTCTTGATTTCTGGGCTTGTCTAGGATCAACAGCATTATTTTAATGATCAGGGCTTGATAATTACCAAAAACTTTAGAACATATTATAAAATTATCCCAATGCTTTATCATCTATGAATGCATTCTCAATAGGTTCATATAATATAAATTAAATGTTAAGATAGGAAGTAAACTCTCCATTTGCACTGTGGAAGCAGATTGCCATTCACACTACCATCCATTTCTCCATATTATGGAGGCTTCTTAAAGGTACAAAATTGCCACGTGTCAATGGTTTTATTTTCTCTTTTCTGTCTCAATGACACATTTTATCAAGGCAATTTAGAGGTGGCCATGTTGATTCCATTAGCTAAAGTATGTAATATCAAAGAAAAAACAATCCTAAGTGCCAAAAGTGTTTTGTCAATAAAGATTGTCTGCCTGCTGCATAACATTTTACTCCCATATATAAATAGAAGACAGGTATGCAAAAGTCAGTGGGCTCTATTCTCACCTTACTTCTTTCTTATTCAATAGAATAACAAGTAATTGGATTAGTTGATCAACTTGGTAAAATTAAGCTAAGAACATTATATGTGTAAGTATGAACAAAAATTAACAAGCCATAATAGCAATTATTAAAATCCACACTTGTGGGTATCTCACAAATGCTTTTTTTCTCAAATAGACAAACACTCTGCAGTGAACTGAAAGTATTCGTCAGAGATAATTTTCATTAGATTGAAAAATGTTAGAACTGGAAAGGATCATAGAACTTGTCCCCTGGCTGAGAAAGTCTTCTCCAAAACAATATACTTTTAAAATAGCAGACGAAGGTATAGAGTTCAGACTTCTGGACCCTGTATAAGTACTCTTTCTACTACACTATATTGTCTCCTCTCTAAGAAATAAAGTAAAAAATTACTCTTTGTGATGAGTTCACAGCACTCTATTTTTACAGATACTAGAAAATTTAATTTCTTAATTATAGACAACAAATTCATGGGTGCTCGATTCTTATTAAAATAATGGCTCAACAGATGGCATTCTGCCTCATAGAGTATATGATGTACTTTAGTTACTAAAATGTGTAAATGGTATAGTAGGCTATAATTTAAATAGTCAAGTATGCTTTGAGCCATGATGTAGATGTGTTTAAAAAGAAAACATAAGACGCAAATGTCATGAGGATTATGGGCTTTTTGTTATTTTGTTTTGTTTTATTTAAGTATCATTATGAACTCATGCATTTTAATATATTTGATGCATTTCTATTCATTGCCTGTTATTTTTCATAGTGATGTTCAAATTCCTTTAACATGGCCAGTAGGGAGTTAAGTTGACTCAAAAAGGTTTTCAGACTTGACATAGTATGCTTTCTCTCTCTGTTTTTGTTTTGTTTTATTATTATGAGAACATTGATTTCACTTATTCACGGTGTCTAAAATTGTCATTCTCGAGAAACCTCTGCAGACGCAAATGACTCTTACAGCTTTGAAGAGAGCAGTTGATCTCCCAACACAGAGGTTGAGATCTGAGAACGGATAGACTGCCTGCTCAAGTGGGTCCCTGACCCCTGAGTAGCCTAACTGGGAGACATCCCCCACTAGGGGCAGACTGACACCCCACACCTCACACGGTGGTGTACACCCCTGAGAGGAAGCTTGCAAAGCAAGAATCAGACAGGTACCCTCTCTGTTCAGCAATATTCCATCTTCTGCAGCTTCTGCTGCTGATACCCAGGCAAACAGGGTCTGGAGTGGACCTCAAGCAATCTCCAGCAGACCTAGAGCTGAGGGTCCTGACTGGTAGAAGGAAAACTAACAAACAGGAAGGAAACCCACACCAAAACTCCATCAGTACGTCACCATCATCAAAGATCAGAGGGAGATAACACAAAGATGGGACAAAAGCAGGGCAGGAAAGCTGGAAATTCACAAACGAAGAGCGCATCTCCCCCTGCGAAGGAACGCAGCTCATCACCAGCAATGGATCAAAGCTGGATGTAGAATGACTTTGACGAGACGAGAGAAGAAGTCTTCAGTCCATCAAACTTCTCAGAGCTAAAGGAGGAATTACATACCCAGAGCAAAGAAACTAAAAACCTTGAAAAAAGAGTGGAAGAATTGATAACTAGAATAATTAATGCAGAGAACGCCATAAACGAACTGACAGAGATGAAAAACATGACATGAGAAATACGGACAAATGCACAAGCTTCAGTAACCGACTCCATCAACTGGAAGAAGACTATCAGTGATTGAGGATGAAATGAATGAAATGAAGTGAGAAGAGAAATCTAAAGAAAAAAGAAGAAAAAGAAATGAACAAAGCCTGCAAGAAGTATGGGATTATGTAAAAAGACCAAATCTACATCGGATTGGGGTGCCTGAAAGTGAGGGGGAAAATGGAACCAAGTTGGAAAACACTCTTCAGGATATCATCCAGGAAAATTTCCCCAACATAGTAGGGCAGGCCAACATTCAAATTCAGAAAATACAGAGAAAACCACAAAGATACTCCTTGAGAAGAGCAACTCCAAGACACATAATTGCCAGATTCACCAAAGTTGAAATGAAGGAAAAACTGTTAAGGGCAGCCAGAGAGAAAGGTCGGGTTACCCACAAAGGGAAGCCCATCAGACTAACAGCAGATCTCTTGGCAGAAACTCTACAAGCCAGAAGAGAGTGGGGGCCAATATTCAACATTCTTAGGGAAAAGAATTTTAAACCCAGAATTTCATATCCAGCCACACTAAGTTTCATAAGTGAAGGAGAAATAAAATCCTCTAGAGATAAGCAAATGCTTAGAGATTTTGTCACTACCAGGTCTGCCTTAGAAGAGACCCTGAAGGAAGCCCTAAACATGGAAAGGAACAACCGCTACCAGCCTTTGCAAAAACATGCCAAAATGTAAAGATCGTCGAGGCTAGGAAGAAACTGCACCAACTAACGAGTAAAATAACCAATTAATATCACAATGGCAGGATCAAGTTCACACATAACAATATTAACATTATTTGTAAATGGACTAAATGATCCAACTAAAAGACACAGACTGGCAAACTGGATAAAGAGTCAAGAACAATCGGTTTGCTGTATTCACGAGACTCATCTCACATGCAGAGACATACATAGGCTCAAAATAAAGGGATAGAGGAAGATCTACCAGGCAAATGGAGAACAAAAAAAAAGCAGGGGTTGCAATCCTAGTCTCTGATAAAACAGACTTTAAACCATCAAAGATCAAAAGAGACAAAGAAGGTCATTACATAATGGTAAAGGGATCAATTCAACAGGAAGAGCTAATTATCCTAAATACATATGTACTCAATACAGGAGCACCCAGATTCATAAAGCAAGTCCTTAGAGACTTACAAAGAGACTTAGACTCCCATACAATAATAATGGGAGACTTCAACACTCCACTGTCAACATTAGACAGATCAACGAGACAGAAAGTTAACAAGGATATC
>NW_022294240.1:0-6250 GCF_002776525.5 Piliocolobus tephrosceles | reverse complement strand
TTTTTCTTCTTTGTTGTTAAATATATTTACTTTTGTTTCATTTTTGCTTTTCTTGGACATGAAGCAGAGATATATTTTCATTTTTCCCTATTTTTTCAAGGGAGAAGCCCAATTGATACTCAGGAAAAGACCTGACCAATTCTCATTTAAAGTTATGCAAAAGGCTGGGCATGGTGGCTCACGCCTGTAATCCCAGCACTTTGGGAGGTCGAGGCAGGCAGATCACCCAAGGTCAGGAGTTCGAGACGAGCCTGGCCAACATGCTGAAACCCCATCTCTACTAAAAATACAAAAATTACCTGGGCATGATGGCACATACCTGTAACCCCAACTACTTCAGAGACTGAGACAGGAGAATCACTTGAACCTGGGAGGCGGAGGTTGCAGCAAGCTGAGAGCATGCCATTACACTCTACCCTGAGCGTGACAGAGAGACTCTGTCTCAAAAAAAAAGAAAAAGATACCATGAAGGGACTTGAAGACTGGCCACTTAAAAAAATCCCACAGAATAAATATCCTGTAAAAATTTCCTTTTGTTGATATGTACGTGCCACTCATGAAAACTCCATGATTCGACATATCTACTTTTCACTGTAATTTTGACTAAACAAAGGTGCCTTTAAAGGTCCTCTAACCTGCTATAATTGAACTCTCATGGAGCTTGAGACTGTGGAACACAAACGCTTTTAAGACTTAAATCTAGCTGCCATGGAATTCTTTTATGCTTTCAGCCCCACTGTCCAATACAGTAGCTACTAGTCACATGTGGCCATTTCAATCAAATTGAATTTAAAGGAAGTAAAATTTAAAATGCCTCCTCAATCACATTAGCCATATATACGGCAGGTTCTCAAAAACAACCTGTGGCTCTGGCGCTAGGCAGCACAGAGAGTTTTTTCCTCACTGCAAAAAGTTCAATTCCACAGCACACTGCTCTAGAGAAACCCAGGAAATCTTCCCTTTCTGACCAATTTTTAAAAAAGACAGCTTTAATGCCAACAGTATTGATATGACAAATTACACATATTTAAAGCATACAACTTGATAAATTTGGACATTTGTGTACACCCAATGAAGTTTCCTTTTTCTTCTTCTTTGTAATCTCTCAATTTCTTCCCCAGGTGATCATTTATTTGCTGCCTGCAACTAGAGATTAGTTTTATATCAACAAAACAACACAGTATGTGACCTAAGGGGAAGCGGCTTCTTTCACTCATCATTAAGTATTTTGAGATTATATACACGCTTCTCTATGTAACAATAGTTCATTCCTTTTCATTGATGATTAGTGTCTTTCCTATGACTATATCACAATTTGTTTATCCATTCTCTTATTGATGAAGATTTAGTTTGTTTCCAGTTTGGGGCTCTTCTAACCCAAACTGTTATGAACATTAATATAAAAGCCTTTCTAAAAGCTATGCTTTCTTTTCTATTGTGCAAATGCCTAAAACTGAAATAGTTGGATCATACAGTAGGTCTATGTTTAACTTTTTAAAAAACATCCAAACTGTCTGCCAATGTCATAGTATTTCACATCCCAACTATCAGCGTATGAGAATTTCATACCAATTTTGAACTGAGCTCTTGACCCATGGGGAAATTTACTCTAACCAGTTCCTAACACATCTACAAAGCAATTCTACAGTTATCTAAAATTTTGAATCCCAAGTCTTTTGCTTTTCACAGTTACATAATTCTCACCAAAAATCATTGTCATAAAAGGAGTACTAGGAAAACAGTGTGGCGATTCCTCAAGGATCTAGAACTAGATATACCATTCGACCCAGCCATCCTATTACTGGGGATATACCCAAAGGATTATAAGTCATGCTGCTATAAAGACACATGCACATGTATGTTTATTGCGGCACTATTCACAACACAAAGACTTGGATCAACCCAAATGTCCATCAGTGACAGACTGGATTACGAAAATGTGGCATATATACACCAGGGAATACTATGCAGCCATGAAACAGGATGAGTTTGTGTCCTTTGTAGGGACACGGATGCAGCTGGAAACCATCATTCTCAGCAAACTATCACAAGAACAGAACACCAAATACCACATGTTCTCACTCATAGGTAGGAATTGAACAATGAGATCACTTGGACACAGGAAGGGGAACATCACACACCGGGTCCTATTGTGGGGATGGGGGAGGGGGGAAGGGGGATGGACAACATTAGGAGATATACCTAATATAAATGATGAGTTAATGGGTGCAGCACACCAAAATGGCTCATGCATACATATGTAACAAACCCGCACGCTGTGCACATGTACCCTAGAACTTAAAAGTATAAAAAAAAGAAGTACTAGGCTCTCACTGGAAGATAACAAGAAGAGGGTTCCTGAAAGGAAGCAGCATCCATTACCTCTCCTCAGGGAACAGCCTGTACTTCCTGTCTGGTGCACCACATGGGGAATAGCCCACCTCAGCAGAAAACTGACACTGGACTTCAAGCCACAAACTGTCTGAAACACGAAACCATCATCATGCCTTTCAATGCTACTGTCAATTATCTGAATGGTATGAGAGTCAAACTTAAAATTCTCTCTGAAATCATCTTTTTATAATCCTAGTCTGCCCTCCTTCACTAAGAAATGCTACGCTACTTAAGACACTTAACGTTATTTTATTTCATGCTGGAATGGAATACACCATTTATATTAGTTACTATTAGCTGGCAAGGACTAAGGAGACAAACTAAAATGGTAGGTTTTTAGTGGCATTATATATCAGCATTTACAGCTGATCGAAAATGAACACTTGCTAAACGACTGCAGTTAGTCTGCAAATCCAGTTTACTTCAGTGAAAGCAAACAGTTGCCCTGTGAAGCAGGTTGGCAAAAAAGCAGTTCACTTTAGCACACCAAAGATCATACCTGGCTGGCACAGAGCCCCAGTTGCATTAACTGAGGCATCAGGGTACTGACCATGATCTGAGTCTGCAACTTTCAATGCATCATGGAGGTCAGCAACACTGGAAGAAAGTGACCAAGCATAGTAGCCTTAGTAACTTGTTCCAAGCCTTTTAACCTATAGAAAGTTCAAGAAAAACACTCAGCCTAAGCAATGCCCAACCACCACATGAGAAGCAACTAACGTCACCTTTATCTGACAAATTCTCTTAAACTGCATCTCCTTAAACTAGTTAAGCACTTTCAGCAATAGTAATTCAGCCCACAGATTTCCCACCTTCTGCCACTGATGGAGAGGGGAAGGGCAGAAAGCTATTAATGGACAAGCTATTAATAGATACCATCTCACACCTATCAGAATGGCTATAATTAAGCAGAAAAAATAACAGATTCCGGAGAGGTCGTGGAGAAGATGGAATGCTTACACAGTGCTGAAGATATGCATTTGTTCAGCCATTGTGGAAAACAGTGTGGGAATTTCTCAAAGATCTTACAACAGAAGTGCCATTTGACCCAGAAATCCCATTTTTGGCTGTATACTCAAAGGAAAATAAATCCTTCTACATGATTAATGCATGATTCAGATACATATATATATATGTTAATCACACCACTATTCACATTGGCAAATACATGGAATCAACCAAAACGCCCATCAACAGTAGACTGGATAAACAAAATGTGACACACATACACCACAGAATACTATGCAGCCATAAAAAATAGCAAGATCCTGTCCTTTGCAGCAACATGGATAAAGCTGGAGGCCAGTATCCTAAGCGAACAGTCATAGCAACAGAAAATCAAATACTGTACATTCTCACTTATTAGTGATAGTTAAACACTGAGAACACACGGTCACAAAGAAGGCAACAACAGACACTGGGGCCTACTTGAGGGTGGAGGATGGGAGGAAGGAGAGGATTAAAAAACCACCAATTGGGTACTATGCTTATTATCTGGGTGACAAAATAGTCTGTATGCCAAACCCACATAACATGCAGTTTACCTATATAACAAACCTGTACATGTACCCCTGAACCTAAAAGTTAAAAAATAAAAAGCCCCCTCCAAAAATGGAAGTGCCTTAAGTGCTTTAGAAATATTGTCTTATTTGATCTATACAATAACCCTGCAAAGTAGACTATTTTCCTCTTCACTTATTATGACCACAGAGATATTAAGTAACTTGTCCAAGGCCACACAAGTTACCAGTGGAGGAACCAGGATTGGGGGTTGAGTTCAGACAATGCAGTTCCAGAGTCCTTGTTGCTAATCATTAAGCTATGCTGTGCTGTTTCTCAAGAACTGTAACAGGTCACACACACGGCATTTACTCCATGCCAGGAAATGCTCTATGCACTGACACAAACATAGTAAGTTAATGTAATCCCCAAGGTCACCCATGGGAGGCAGTACAGTGCTCAGGAAGGCTCCCCCATTCAGGTTGGGAAAGGAAGGGGTGGGAGGAACAGACTCTCAATCCCACACTGATGAACACCAGTTTCTTAGACACTCACTTCACTGAGTGTTTCTAAAACATTCAACTTCTTAATGGCAACTATTTCTTTTTTAAAAAAAAATTCCTATTTCATCAGTTATGGAAGATTTAATGGTATTATCACAATGATAAGTACCAGTTACAATTAACAAACCGGTTTGGGAGCAAGACTGACTCCTGGTCAGCCTGCAGCTCCCCTGGTGAGAGCAGCAGTGCACAGATGTATCAAGCAGAGCCGACCAGCCCTGTGGGTTCAGTGGGCCATGGCACTGGCCTGGACATTTTGAGTGAATGGAGAGATCTAATCCATCTGGCAAGTCAGTTAAGAGAGCTTCTGCCATTTTTCTTGACATGTAATACTGTAATAAACTCACTTGCAATACTGTAAGGCTCTGTAAAAAAATTTTAAGCTAGCCTATTTCTTTAAAGGAGATGTTAGCAATTTGTGCTCTCTTGAACCTCTTCATTTTTGCTTTTAGGACAGTAGAGCTCAGTAACACAATCAGTTACTAAACACAATCAATTACCAAAATAAATATTATCAACAGTAACCAAAAATTTCAACTTAAGGCTATCATACCCAAACTCAAATATCCAGAAGCCAATTTAGGTAATCCATGCCTCCTTGGCAAGAGTGTATGGATAATACCTTTTCTTTGTGATAGTAAAACCTATCTATTTTCTTACCTTACCCACTATCAGGTTTTATGCATCTACAGATAAAGCAATGAACATACTGCATAGAAATCTTGAGCTCTTAATTAAAAGGTACACACAGAGTTATACCTAAATCATTGGCTACAATGATCTAAAACACAGTTACATCTAAATCTTTTGTAACTATGATCTAAAACCACTTTAGTTACATCTTAGTATTAATCACAGGACAAAAACTCTTACATTATCTTTATTTTCAGAACTATAGCCAGTGTTGCTATCTTGTGCAGGCAACAAGTCTTCATAACCCCACAATACTAGGTGTTTTCCCCCAAGTAAACAGGAGGCAGATCCAGACGCCCCTTCCAAAAGCAACAGCTTAGAGGAGAGAAGAAAAATAAAAGACACTTAGACCACTCATTTCAGTGAGAAGTGAATCTGCCACCCCAAAGGGCAGAAAACAAAATCTTAAAATTAATATTTTATATATTCATCATGTCATTGCAATATTTTTAAACAAAAAATTACAAAACCATGTTTCCAAAAATGTTACAATAAAACTATATCTGTGTGTAAAGTGTATAGATTTTATGTGTATATTTGTGTGTGTGAGAGAGGGGGTTATGAATTAGGAAGCATATGTACCAAAACATTAGAAATATTTGGGTGATGAGATTATGAATGATTTTGACTTTCTTCTTTACACTTTAATATATCATCATCTCAAAATATAAGCTATTGTATTTTTATTTATGTATTTATCTACTTATCTAATGACACATTGTCTTACTCTGTCACCCAGGATGGAGAGTGCAGCTGCGCTCTCAGCTCACTGCAACCTCGGCCTCCCAGGCTCAAACAATCCTCCCACCTGAGCCTCCTGAGCAGCTGAGACCAAAGTTATGTTTTCCTCGGTTTAAAGTAACTTGCTATACTTATGTTGTTTAGCTTCATGGTAACCAGAAAACAAAAATCAATAAATACCCTAAACATGAAAAGGATTTCAAACACACACTACCACAAAAATATTACTTCACTACAAATAAAGACAGCAAGGCAGGCAAGGAGGAAAGAAAAGGAAGAAAAAGAGATCAGAAAGAAGAGAAACAGGGAAGAGAGAAATAACAAAAGAAAAAAGAGTAGCAAAACAACCATAAAACAAG
>NW_022294239.1:0-5585 GCF_002776525.5 Piliocolobus tephrosceles | reverse complement strand
GTCTCGGCCTCCCAAAGTGCTGGGATTACAGGCTTGAGCCACCGCGCTCGGCCCTGCATTTTTTTTTTTTTTTTAAAGAAGTTTCTAACATTTATGGAATGTTTTGAGCAACAGCGTTCTGTTAGGCATTTAGCCAGGTCTGAGAAAGGTTCTGCATTGTGGCATGAGCTGTTAATGCAAGGGTATCTTGTACCGTTTGCTCTTACACTCCTGCACGTATGCACCTGCGAACCCTGTCACTTGCATGTACTCGTGCAAATGCACGCACAAACCGATCACCCCCACCTGCGCACACTGGCTGCTGAGCGCTCACCTCGGTCAGTGTGTCAGGCGGCAGCGCGCCCGGCGCGGTGTTCTGCTTCTTGAGGCGGCGTAGCAGCTCCAGGCGCTCCCGCTCGCGCTCCACCGCGCGCTGGGCCTCGCGCAGCCGCTCCAGGTCGTGCTGGTAGGCCTGGCGCTGGCGCTCCAGCTCGGCGCGCTCCTGCTCCAGCCGCTCGCGTAGCTGCCGCGCCTCGCCCTCACGCTCCTGCAGCAGGGCGCCTGCACGCTCCAGCTCCTGTTGCTGCCGCTGCCGCTCTCGCTCCCAACGCTGCTGCTCCTGCCGCAGCTGGCTCTGCAGCTTCTCCACGGCCGCGCGCTCCTCCCGCTGCTTCTCGAAGTTGCGCTGCCGCTCCTGCTCCAGCAGCAGGTTCCCACGCGTCGACTGCAGCCGGAACTGCTTCTCGCGCTCCAGGATGGCTGCCCGCTGCGTCTCTACATAGCTGTCCTGGTGGGCGATGACCGCCTGCGGAAGGCCAGGGCCGGGTGGGTGAGAGCCGCACCCGCGCCCCAGCCAACCAGGAAAGGGCATGTGTGGCCGCCCCACCCCGCCCCTGTACCTGGAGGTTCAGGAGCAGCTGGGACAGTGTCTGGATCCGCTGGACAAGCTGTGGGGAGGAGAGGGAGATTGATGCTAGTTCTCCGGCCTGAGGCCACAGGCGCGTGTACATGGCCCTGGGGAGATGGACAGCGGGCGCCTACCTCCAACTCCAGGACGGTGGGTAGACGGGGATCAGATTCCGTGCCTGGCGCCTCCACCTGGGAAGAGGACACCGTCAAACCACAGGAAGCGCTCAAGACCCATCCGACCAGACCCAAGCCTGCTGCTGCTGCTGCTGCTTTTTTTTTTTTTTTTTTTTGAGACGGAGTCTTGCTCTGTCGCCCAGGCTAGAGTGCAGTGGCCGGATCTCAGCTCACCGCAACCTCTGCCTCCTGGGTTCACGCCATTCTCCTGCCTCAGCCTCCCGAGTGGCTGGGACCACAGGCGCCCACCACCTCGCCCGGCTAATTTTTTGTATTTTTGGTAGAGACGGGGTTTCACCGTATTAGCCAGGAGGGTCTCGATCTCCTGACCTCGTGATCCGCCCGTCTCGGCCTCCCAAAGTGCTGGGATTACAGGCTTGAGCCACCGCGCCCGGCCTTTTTTTTTTTTTTTTTACTTTTTTTTTGAGACGGAGTTCTCCTCTTGTTGCTCCAGCTGGAGTGCAATGGCGAGATCTCGTCTCCCTGCACCCTCCTGCTGCTGGGTTCAAGTGATTCTCCTGCCTCAGCCTCCCAAGTAATTGGGATTATAAGCACACGCCTTCACGCCTGGCTAATTTTGTGTTTTTTTAGTAGAAACGGAGTTTCACCATGTTGGCCAGGCTGGTCTCAAACTCCTGACCTCAGGTGATCTGCCCACCTCGGCCTCCCAAAGTGCTGGGATTACAGGTGTGAGCCACCATGCCCGGCTTCTGGGGTTTTTTTGTTTGTTTGTTTGTTTGAGACAGGGTCTTGCTCTAGAGTGTAGTGGCCTGATCCTCCCACCTCAGTCTCCTGAGTAGCTGGGACTACAGATGTGCACCACCTGGATCAGCTTTTTAAATTTTTTTTAATTTTGTTGTTTTTTTTTTTTTGAGATGGAGTTTTGCTCGTTGCCCAGGCTGGGGTGCAATGGCACGATCTCAGCTCACTGCAACCACCACCTTCCTGGTTCAAGTGATTCTCCTGCCTCTGCCTCCCAAATGGCTGGGATTGCTCGCATGCGCCACCATGCCCGGCTAATGTTGTATTTTTAGTAGAGGCAGGGTTTCACCATGTTGATCAGGCTAGTCTTGAATTCCTGACCTCAGGTGATCCACCTGCCTTGGCTTCCCACAGTGCTGGGATTACAGGCGTGAGCCAACACGCCCAGCAGCTACTTTTAACTTTTTTGAAACAAAGTCTTGCTCTGTCGCCCAGGCTAGAGTGCAGTGGCACAATCTCGGCTCACTGCAACCTCCACCTCCTGGGTTCAAGCGATTCTCCCACCTCAGCCTCCGGAGTAGCTGGGATTACAGGTGTCCACCACCACGCCCAGCTAATTTTTGTATTTTTAGTAGAGACAGGGTTTCACCATGTTGGCCAGGCTGGTCTCAAACCCTGGACTCAAGTGATCCACCTGAGTCGGCCTTCTGAAGTGCTGGGATTATAGGCATGAACCACCGTGCCCAGCCAAAGGATCAGCGATTTTAAAAATATTTTGTCGACATGTGGTCTTGCTATGTTGCCCAGGCTGGTCTCAAATGCACGGCCTCAAGTGATCCTCCCAAGGCTAGGTACAACAACCTTGCCTGTAATCCCAACACTCTGGGAGGTTGACAGGAGGATTGCTTGAGCTCAGGAGTTGGAAACCAGCCTGGGCAACATAGTGAGAGCCAATCTCTACAAAAATTTAAAAAATTAGGCAGGTGTGGGGGCGCACACCTGTGGTCCCAGCTACTTGGGAGGCTGAGGTGGGAGGATTGCTTGAGCCCAAGAGTTAGAGGTTGCATGAGCTGTGATCATGCTATTGCCCTCCGGCCTGGGTGACAGAGTGAGACCTTGTCTCCAAAAAAAAAAAAAAGAAGGTGATCTTCCCACCCCGGTCTCCCAAAACACTGGGACTATGGGTGAGGCACTGCACCTGGCCCCTGCTTATTATTGAAAATACATCCCTTAGTTTGGATAACAGGAAGGACCCAGGACTGGGTCATGACTGGGAACACTGGCCCTGCCGGTCACCTGACTTGTGCAAATCTAGGTGTTTGGAGAACGAGGGGCTGGGGCCACCTGGGAGGTAGAGTGGGCTTGGCTATAAGGCCTGTGTGCCAGCTCTGGCCACAGCAGCAAGTCCAAGCCTCAGGGCTGACCAGAGGCAGCTGGCCTTGGCCTCTGCCCCCTAACCTGGGCAGGGTCGGGTAGGCACCTGGCCTTCTGATTCAAAGGCAAAGGAACAGCCAGGGAGATCTGGCATCTGGCAGGCGCCACCTCACCTGCCCTGGCTGAAACCTGGTGGTCCCTGTAGGGGGTTTCTCGCCTGTTGATGAAGCCACGGTGAGTGCCCTGAGCCTGTCCCCTCCCCAGCCTTCCTCCTGGGGACCTCTTGCTTTTCCCGGGAGGCTGCAGAAAGAACTCAGCTGCCAGCGTGTTAATCTGGGCTGAGATACTGTTATTCACCACAAAACGAACCACACTTGTCGATGCTGATAAGACTAAAACTAGACAACTCCAGCAGAAGCTGCTGACACGCGTGAATCCTTATGACGACTCAGACTGTACCGAGCAAACGGATATCCACGTACCACCTGCAGCGATTCCTCAGCGCCCCCAGGAACGTCACTGTGACTGAGCTTCAAATCCGGGCTGTTTGGGGGGCCTCGCCAGTCTCGGGGCCTGGGGTCGGTGCTGCTGACTTTTTTCTTGAAACTGCCATCTGAGAACCCCAAAACAGAGGCGTGAGGATGCTGCCATCCCATGGGGAGGGGAAACCTTCCCAGTCCACCCCCAGCCCCTGCCCAGGTAGGAAACCCAGGCTGGGCCCGAATGGAGGCGTCTGCAGCACAGACACCTGCCGGAGAGGGGCAGGCTGGTTTGGGTGCTGCTGTCACAACACAACTGACAATGTCTGCAGGGTTTCAGAAGGTTCCAGAAAACTGGCCGGGCGCGCTGGCTCATGCCTACAATCTCAGCACTTTGGGAGGCTGAGGCGGGTGGATCACCTAAAGTCAGGAGTTCGAGACCAGCCTGGCCAACATGGTGAAACCCTGTCTCTACTAAAAATACAAAAAGTAGCCGGGCATGGGGGTGTGTGCTTGTTGTCCCAGCTACTTGGGAGGCTGAGGCGGGAGAATCACTTGAACCCAGGAGGCGGAGGTTGCAGAGAGCCGAGATTGTGCCACTGCACTCCAGCCTGGGCGCCTGTCTCAACAACAACAACAACCAAGAAGCTTCCAGGAAACCCCATACAAGCTAATGTGCGTCCTGAGGGGTGGCCCTGGGGCCAGGAGGGGCGATGGCCCCACTCTTACTCTTGGTGGGGCTGTTTGTGCAGTCGTAGCCCCCGAAGGTCTCGGCCCTCCTGGGCGGGCCTGTGGAGCTGCCTCCGTCTTCTGCCTGGCCATTGGCGCTGCCCAGCCGCCTGCAGATCAGGCTCTGGATGCCGTCAACTGTGGAAGGAAGGGGACAGGAGGCACAGGTCGCCCTGCGGAAGTGTGCCAGGGGAATATGGAGTGCTGGGGCAGTGAGACCGGGGCGGATGGAGGGACTCAGTAGGGTGGTGATGGCCTGCCCCGCACTGTCTGCAATGGGATTTCAGCCCCACTGTCGCTGTGCACACCCCTACTTCAGGTATGGCCACCAGGACAGGCCAATCCGCGTCTAAGTGAGAGGACAGGGCTGTAGGGCAGCCATGGGGAGGGCGGGTACAGGCTCCTGCCGCACCTTCCACCAGGCCGCCCTGGGCCAGGGGCTGGCAAATGCCGGATGTGGCCCTGCCCAAGGCCAGCAGGACACACTTGGTGTGCACAGAGGTGGGGACAAGAACATTCCAGGCCAAGGTGCGGGATATGAGAGTGTCCCCAGAGGGCCAAGAACAACGGCCACTGGAGCCGGGTGGAAGGATGTCAGTGGGGCTGGAGGGGGAAAGACTGACCCCGGTCTCTGCCTTCTTGTTCTGCGGAAAGGCTCTGGAAGGCAGGCGCTGTGTCGGCCTCCTTCACTGTTGAAAGAGCCGACTGGGGCAGGGCACGGCGGCTCACGCCTATAATCCCAGCTCTTTGGGAGGCAGAGTGGGGTGGATCATCTGAGGTCAGGAGTTCAAGACCAGCCTGGCCAACATGGTGAAACCCAATCTCTACTAAAAATACAAAAATTAGCTGGGCATGGTGGGCAGGTGCCTATAATCCCAGCTACCCAGGAGGCTGAGGCAGGAGAATCGCTTGAACCCAGGAGGTGGAGGTTGCAGTGATTCGAGATCACGCCACTGTATTCCAGCTTGGGTGACACAAGGAGACTCCTTCCCAAAAAAAAAAAAAAAAAAAAAGAGAAAAAGAAAAAAAGAAACAGCAGACTGGGCACTGCCTGCCTGCCCAAGCGGCCAGCTTAGGGGCCTGGCGGCTGTGTTGGAGTGGCTGTATTGGAGCTGTGCTTGGGGAACCCCTGAGGGAGCATGCGTGTGTTTTTCTGGGGATATCACCAGAGACCCAACTCCCAGGAAGAAGAGGAACCTCTGACGGGTAGGGAACCAGTGTCAGTCAACTTCAGATCCT
>NW_022294238.1:0-2123 GCF_002776525.5 Piliocolobus tephrosceles | reverse complement strand
ATGGAGTCTTACTCTGTCACCCAGGCTGGAGTGCAGTGGCACCGTCTTGGCTCACTGCAACCTCCGCTCCCCCCTCCCCGGTTCAAGCGATTCTCCTGCCTCAACCTCCCAAGTAACTGGGATTACAGGTGCCTGCACCCACGCCCAGCTAATTTTTGTATTTTTAGTAGAGACAGGGTTTCACCATCTTGGCCAGACTGACTTTGAACTCCTGATCTCATGATCCACCCTCCTCAGCCTCCCAAAGTGCTGGGATTACAGGCATGAGCCACCGTGCCCGGCCAATTTTTGTATTTTTAGTAGAGAGGCGGTTTCGCCATGTTGCCCTGGCTGGTCTTGGACTCCTGGGCTTAAGTGATCCTCCTGCCTTGGCCTCCCAAAGTGCTGGGATTACAGGTGTGAGCCACCACACCCAGCTGTTCTTTGGAAAAAGCACAGGACACAGATTCTACTGTGACTTGTGTTTTTTTTCCCCCTCAGACATGTCTTCAACCTTGACTAAATAAACCTCTAAATTCATTGAAACCTGCCTCAGTC
Source organism: Piliocolobus tephrosceles (assembly GCF_002776525.5). Classification (NCBI taxonomy): domain Eukaryota; kingdom Metazoa; phylum Chordata; class Mammalia; order Primates; family Cercopithecidae; genus Piliocolobus; species Piliocolobus tephrosceles. Next base: position 1,586 of record NW_022294238.1, on the reverse strand, counting down.
GTTTGTTCTTGTTGTTTTTGAGAGAATCTCATTCTGTCGCCGGCTGTAGTGCAGTAACACCACCTTGGCTCACTGCAGCCTCTGCCTCCCGGGCTCAAGGAATTCTCTTGCCTCAGCCTCACAAATAGCTGGAATTGCACGTGTGAGCCACCATACCCGGCTAATTTTGTATTTTTAGTAGAGATGGGGTTTCGCCATGTTGCCCAGGCTGGTCTCAAACTCCTGGCCTCAAGTGATCTGCCCGCCTCAGCCTCCCAAAGTGCTGGGATTACAGGCGTGAGTCACCAAGGCCTGCCTTCAGCAGTCATTTTTTGATTTACACTAAAAGTAGAATTGCTGGGGCGTATGGTAACTCTGTGTTTAACCTTTTGAGGAACCACCAAACTGTTTTTCAAAGCGGCTGCAACATTTAGCAATCCCTCCCACAATGCATGAGGGATCCAGTCTCTCCACGTCTTTGGCGTGTGTATGTCTGCCTTTCTTCACAGGTGTGAACAAGATCAAGCATCCCTGTGCCGAGCTCAGAAGCCCTGTCTACCATCTTGAGAATTACCTGGGGCTGCTCTGAGATGTTAGGTGGCCCTGGATTAGATCATCTTCCCCAGAGAGCCCTAGGGTGGGGAGGGTGGAAATGGCATACTTATGGGTGTGAACATTGCTGAAGGAATTAATCAGGGCAGTCCCAGTGCTAAAATTAAAGGTCCAAGAAACTGAGTGATTAGAGATATTTAGGAGGAAGTAGCTGGGGTGGGGGCAGGGCCTGAGAGCAAGCCAGGTCCTGACTCAGCCTCTGAGCTCCTACTTGATTGTGATTGCGTCATTTACCCTCCCCAGCGCAACTCTGATATGGTAAAAAAAAAAAAAAAAAAAAGCCAAACGCAGTGGTTCACGCCTGTAAACCCAACACTTTGGGAGGCCGAGGCAGGTGGATCACCTGAGATCGGGGGTTCGAGACCAGACGGACCAACGTGGTGAAACTCCTTCTCTACTAAAAATAAGAAAATTTGCCGGGCATGGTGGCGTGTACCGGTAATCCCAGCTACTTAGGAGGCTGAGGCAAGAAAATCACTTGAACCTGGGAGATGGAGTTTGCAGTGAGCCGAGATCGTGCCACTGCACTCCAGCCAGGGCGACAGAGCAAGACTCCGCCTCAAAAAAAAAGACGATTGTATCTACTCCCTCCTATTCCCATCCCCAGAAGGATGCTGTGAAGTTAAAATGAGCCTGCTGACAGCATCTGGTGTCAGTTGTGGGCAACTCATATTCTCATGGTATTATCTCTTGTCCTTGGTGGGAGTGGGAGGGCATGGTTGATGGGACAGGCGATGCCACAATCTTCTGTACTGATCCAGCAGTTTTGACTCTTAACGAAAGTAACAGCCACGGCTTCCATCTCTGCTCCCTCTCCACCCCCAGCGTGAAGGGACTAAAATAAACAGGAAGTTTCCATTTCACCCAGATCACATGTAGCTGTGTGACTTTTGCTGTCCGGTATCTTATCTCTCTGGAAGGAACCTTTCAGCCTGAGATGTGGCTACCTTTGTACTCGGTGCAATGCTTCACCTGTTTTTTTTTTTTTTTTTTTT
>NW_022294235.1:0-3474 GCF_002776525.5 Piliocolobus tephrosceles | reverse complement strand
TCAACAAAATACTGGAAAACTGAATCCAACAGCACATAAAAAAAATACACCATATTCAGGTGGGTTTTATTCCAGGGATACAAGGATCGCTCAGTATATGCAAATCAATAAATGTAATACATTACATCAACAAAATGAAGGACAAAAAATGTCTGATCATTTTTATACATGAAAAATAAGGATTTGATAAAATACAATATCCCCTCTTGATAAAGAAAAAAATCCATAAACTAGGTATAGAAGGAACATGCTTCAACATAATAAAGGCCATATATGATGACCAAATAATGAATGTGGAAAAGCTAAAAGCCTTTTTTCTAAGAACTGAAACGAGACAATGATGCTCATTTTTTCCCACTCTTATTCAACATAGTATTGGAGATTATAGCCAGAGTGATCAGGCAAGAGAAAAAAAAAATCAGACGAATTGGAAAAAGGAAGTCAAATTGTCTCTCTTTGCAGAGGACATGATCTTTTATCTAGAGAAACCTAAAGAACCCACCACAAAATTTAGATCTGATAAATTCAGTAAAGCTGCAGGATACAAAATTAACACTAAAAATGTCATTCATATTTCTATACATAAATAATGAACTAGCTGAGAAAGAAATCAAGAAGGCAATTCCACTTATAATAGCTACAAATAAAATACTCAGAAATAAATTTAACCAAGGGGGTGAGATACTTTCACGAGAAAAAATAAAATAAAATAAACTGATGAAAGAAATTCAAGAGAATATGCACAAATAGAAAAAACATCTCACGTTCATGGATCAGCATAGTTAATATTATTGAAAGAGACTATACTACCCAATCTATTAGATTCAATGAAATTCCTGTCAAGCTATTTATATCCGTTTTCACATAAATAGAAAAAAAAGTCTGAAAGTTCATATGGAACCAAAATACAGCACAAATACCAAAAGCAATACTGAGCAAAACAAAGTTACAACAATTATACTACCTGACTTCAAAGTTTATTACAAGGCTATAGTAACGAAAATAGCATGGCATTGTTATGAAAACAGACATACAGGCTAAAGGAACAGAATAAATAACTCAGATAGGCCAGGAGCAGTGGCTAATGCCTGTAATCCTAGCACTTTGGGAGGCCAAGGCAGGCAGATCATGAGGTCAGGAGATTGAGATCATCGGCCAACAAGGTGAAACTGTGTCTCTACTGAAAATACAAAAAATAAAAATAAAAAATTAGTCGGATATGGTGGTGATTGCCTATAGTCCCAGCTACTCGGGAGGCTGAGGCAGAAGAATAGCTTGAACTCAGAAGACAGAGATTGCAGTGAGCCGAGATGGCGCCACGGCACTCCAGCCAGGGTGACAGAGTGAGACTCCAGCTCAAAAAACAAAACAAACAAAAACCAAAACAAACAAACAAACAAAAAAGAACTCAGATTCGACATATTTATAGCCAATTGATTTCTGACAAGGCACCTAGAGTATACATTGGAGAAAGAATACCCTCTTCAATAAATAATGCTGGGAAAACTGGATTTCCTTATGCAAAAGAGTGAAACTCAACCCCCATCTCTTTTCATATACAAAAATCAACTCAAGATGGACTAAAGACGTAACATAAGACCCAAAACGATAATGGTACTAGAAGAAAACATAGGAGAATCATTTCAGGACATTGGTCTAGGCAAAAATTTTATGGTTAAGACTTAAAAAACACAAGAAAGAAAAACAAAAATAGACCAATGGGACTATATTAAACTTAAAGGCTTCTGCACAGCAAAGAAAAGAATCAATAGAGTTAAGAGAAAACCTATAGAATGAATGGGGGAAAATATTTGCAGACTATTCATCACACAAGGGACTAATATGCAGAATATACGAAGAACTCATTTCAGTAGTAAAAAAGGAAACACAAAAAGAACTGCATTAAAATGTGGACAAATGACATAAAAAGACATTTCTCGAAAAAAGACTTACAAATGGCCAACAGGTATATAAACCAATGTTCAACATCACTCAGCATCAGGAAAATGCAAAAGAACACCACAATGAGATATCATCTTACCCTAAACAGAATGGTTATTATTAAAAAGACAAAAAATGACAGATGCTAATGATGAAAGAAAAATGAACATTTATACATTGTTGGTAGGCACATGAATTAGTACAGCCTCTATGGGAAATACTATGCAGATTTCTCAAAGGACGAAAAATAGAACCAATCCCACTACTGGGTATTTATTCAAAGGAAAGGAAATAAGTATATCAAAGGGATATCTGCAACCTTATGTTTATTGCAACACTATTAGTAATAGCAAAGATATAAATCAACCTAAGTATCCATCAATGGATGAACTGATAAAGAAAATGTGGTATACATACACAACAAAATACTATTCAGCAATAAAAAAGAATGAAATCCTGTCATTTGCAGTGGCATGAATGGAACTGGAGGTCATCATGTTAAGTGAAATCAGCCAGGCACAAAAAGACAAATATCCCATATTCTCACTCACATAGGGGAGCTAAAGAAAGTGGATCTCCTGAAAATAGAGAACAAAACAATAGATACAAGAAACTGAAGAAGGTGTGTGTGAGGGGTGGGGAAGATAAAGAGAGGTTGGTTAATGGGTACAAACATACAGTTAGAAGGAATATGTTCTAATGTTTCATAGCAGAGTAGGATGACTATAATGAGCAAAATATTGTATATTTCAAAATACCTACATGACTTGAAATGCTCCCAACACATAAATAAATATTTGAGGTGGCGGACACCCTAAATACCCTGACTTGATCATTACATTCTGTGCAGGTAACAAACTATCACATGCACCCCACAAATACGTAAAATATCATGTATCAATTAAGAAAAAAAAGTAAGTTTGGACATGGATTTTGTGCTTAGAAAGGACATAGCATTAGGGGACATGGCTCAAAAGTCAGGGTAGTGCTACCTGATTGCTATTTTTGGTACTTTCCGTAAGTTCATTCATCACAGAGGTAAGCTGCTTTGAAACTGTTCAAAGCAGAGGAAGATCCGCACCTTTGCTGTGAGAGGCCTTTCTGCCTGTGGCCTGCATTCCATGTTGATGACACTCTACATTTTGAAACATTTAAGACTTAAGAACTAGATTTTCTACCTCAAATCTTGTCTAGTGGAAACAGTAAAGTTAAAATTATGATGACTTTAAGACTGTGACACAGGAAAAGCCGAATCTCCAAAGTCTCCTCTCACAACTCCAGCGAAGTAATCTCTGTTTGTTGTAGAAAATAATCACTTCAGTGTGAGAAAAAGCTGGGAAGCTGCCGGGGTCGAAAGGGCAATTTACCTTTACCTTGTTTCAGTAGGCCCACTTTGTTCAATGTGCCCCAAAATACATTTCAGTTGAAGATTGGAAAGATAGAAGCACTTGTTGAGAGTGGACAGAAAACCTCAAGTTCATCAGTAGCTGCAAATATCGGCCAGATAAGTCTATGAACTCTACTACATGAAAA
>NW_022294231.1:0-7635 GCF_002776525.5 Piliocolobus tephrosceles | reverse complement strand
GGGGGGGGGGGGGGGCTGGGTCTCCTGGGCAGCTGTCCTCACTTTGGCTCAACTAAACGTTTTAAATTAGACTTTATGCCTCAGCCTCTTCTTCCTTTTAGGTTGACGCAGGTTAGCAAAAATCCAAAAATTTGACCGCAAAAATCCGAAAGTTTCACTTTTAGGAACGTATCCCAAGGGTACATTATAAAAAGATGAAAGCACAAACCTATTGATTGCAGCATTAATTATAGTAGCAAAAGACTGGAAACAACTTTCATGCTTATTGGGGGCTTAACTGAATAAATTCGGATTTATCTACACAATGAGATACTATGTAAGTATAAAAGAAAATAAATAATATTTCTATGTACTGCTATTAAGTATTTTCCAGGATATAATGAAAAGTAAAAAAAAGCAAGGTAGAAAAATCAAAGAACATATACAAATATGTATATATTATGTACTTACATTTTTAAAAGACAATAGAAGGATAGACCATAAATAAAATGGTTACCTGTGGGAGGAAGAAGGAAATAAAGGGACAGAACCTAGTTTTTCTGAAAATACTTCGACTTACAGATTTAACTTTAGAACAATGTTAATATTTTACATAATTATAAAGCATCATTAAATCAACAGTTTAAAACACAGCATTTAAAAATCAAAAGCAAAATGAAACGAATGGATCTCTGTATTGAGCTGCAGGCTTAATCATATGGAGACAAATTATTTCAAGTGAACTTTAAAAGACAGTAGTTTGATTGTAAGTTTCTAATGGGGTATACCCTAAGGATAAAAAAGAAATACAAGCCAGGTATGGTGGCTCACGCCTGTAATGCCAGCACTTTGGGAGGTCAAGATGGGGGAGGATCGCTTGAGCCCAGGAATTTGAGACCAATCTTGGCAATATAGGGGACCTTGTCTCTACTTAAAAAAAAAAAAAAAAAAAAAAATCAGCCAGGCGGGATGGCGCGTGCCTGTAGTCCCAGCTACTCTGGAGGCTAAGGCAAGAAGAGGGCTTGAGCCTTGGGGCTCAAGGCTGCAGTGAGCATGTTCCTGCCACTGCACTCCAGCCTGGGTGACAGAGTGAGACCCTGTCTCAAAAAAAGAAAAAAGAAATCTACCCTCTTGGATGTTAGGGAAAGCTGTTCATTACTGGGTCCTGCTGGCCACTACACACTGCAGGAGCTGGGCACTGCAGAATGTACCGTGCTACAGGAGCCTGGTGCTGGACAATGCTACAGGAGCTTGCTGAGAGAGTGCACAGAACCCAAGAAAGCAAACAAACAAAACCCCTTTCCTCCTGTTATCCTGTCTTATTTTGTTTTTTTGTTTGTTTGTTTTTTGAGATCAAGTCTTGCTCTGTTGACTGGACTGGAGTGCAGTGGTGTGATTTCGGCTCACTGCAACCTCCGCCTCCTGGGTTCAAGTGATTCTTGTGCCTCAGCCTCCCGAGTAGCTGGGATTACAGGCGCCCGCCACCATGCCTGGCTAACTTTTGCATTTTTAGTAGAAATGGATTTCACCATGTTGGCCAGGCTGGTCTGGAACTCCTGACCTCAAGTAATCCGCCTGCCTCAGCCTCCCAAAGTGTTGGGATTACAGGCGTGAGCCACCGTGCCTGGCCATAGAATTGTCTCTTTAGCGTCCCCTACTGGCAAAAATTCAGTGCCTATTGACAAAGGAAAAAAATTTAAAGGGCCCAGATTCATTTTCTTTTTTTTTTTCTGAGACAGAGTCTTGCTCTGTCGCCCAGGCTGGAGTGCAGTGGCACAATCTCAGCCCACTGCAAGCTCTGCCTCCCGGGTTCACACCATTCTCCTGCCTCAGCCTCCTGAGTAGCTGGGACTACAGGCGCCCGCCACCATACCCGGCTAATTTTTTGTATTTTTTAGTAGAGACGGGGTTTCACCGTGTTAGCCAGGCTGGTCTTGATCTCCTGACCCTGTGATCCGCCTGCTTCGGCCTCCCAAAGTGCTGGGATAACAGGTGTGAGCCACCGCGCCCGGCTCTAGATTCATTTTCACAGAACAGTCTGAAAGGATGAATTTGGACCTGAGAGGCAATACATTGAATGCCACAGCATTCCTGGCACCTGGATTATGATCTTTGAATATCATTTCCTACTGAAAGAAACCAGAGCTCCTTAGAGAAATGTTTCATTCCGGGTCTGAGTCAGGAAAAGTACTGTACCAGGGAACATCTTGTACAAGAAGGCAGGGGAGCTGTCAAAGATTACTGGGGTCATGTCAGAAGGACTCAGTAGCCAATGTGAAGAGGCATTCCTTAGCAAATAATGGGATGATTTAAGTATCAATAAAAATAAGAATTGCAATGGATTGAAACATCAAATATGTTAAAATCCATTAGTTCATAATGAAACAAACTAGTGGAGAGGCCCGCTATGTTACTCAGGCTGGATTTGAACTCCTTGCTCAAGCTATCCTCCTGTGTCAGCCTCCTGAGGAGCTGGGACCAGATTTTGAGGCCATGGCCTGGCCTCAAAGTATTCCAATTTAAAAATGAAGAAGTTGTGCTCTGAATGGAGAGGCTAATGAACAAAATTTTTTTAAGGTAAAAATGAAGAAGGAATGATAGAAGTAGAACAATGGTTCTGGAAGTGTGGATTCTTGGACTCTTTCGGGGTCCATGAGGTCAAACTATTTCCATAATTCAACTAAGATATTACTTACCTCTTTCACTAGGTTGACCAGGGATGGTGCAAAACCAAGAGTAGCTAAAACTGCTGGTACCTCAGTATGAATCAAGGCAGTGGTACGGACTAAACTAGTAGTCACTGTATTCTTTATTACCACATTCACAGTAAACGAAATTGCTAGTTTCACTTAACAATGGCCTTGTTGAAGGAGTCAAAACTATTAATTTTATTAAATTTCAACTCTCGAGTACATGTTTTTTAAATATTCTATATGGTGAAATGGGAAATCTACATAAAGTACTCCACCTGGATATGCTGGTACACACCCGTATTCCCAGCTATGTGGGATGCTGAGGTGGGAGGATCGTTTGAGTCCAGGAGTTCTGATCCAGACTGGGCAACATAGTGAGACCCCTGTCTCAATTAAAATAATAATAATAAGCACTTTGGCTGCACTCTGAGAGATGGTGGCTATCTTGAGGAAAGGCAGTTGGGCAATTGTTTGAGGAGAGCTGAACTAGCCACTTTTTTTGTGGAACGCCGTTTTTACTTGAAAGAACCACTAACAGCAAATTATGGATATTCAGACAGTGGTATTTGGCAGACATTTTATTGAAAATTAAGAAGTGAGCCTTGTCACTTCAAGGGACACAATTTGACAGTATTTGTTGCCAGTAATAAAATTGGAGCTTTCAAATGAAAATGGGAATTTTGGGAAACTTGTATCTGCCACTGTAAGCTTAATATCTTCTCAATACTTAAAGACTTTTCTGATGAGATTGGTGGTGACATCAATGAATGGGACATTTTGGATATTGTGTAATGAAATGTGTCAATATTTGCAATACCTGTAAAATGCAGTGAACCAATATTTTTGAAATGACTAATGCATGATGTTACACAATCAAGGATGAGTAAGAGATCCAAAGTACAAAATAGATTTTAATGAAACAGAGTATAAAGAGAACATTGATGTGGTTTCAGATTCTACATTGCAATTAACCTTTATGATGCAACCACTTTCAAAAAAGAATATCCATAATTATCTGTAGAAGCTATTAAAATGTTCCTCCCTTTTCAAACTATATATTGCGTGAAGCTGTATGTTTTTCATGTACTTCACCCAAAACAACAAGGACAGTGCCACGTTTCTCATTCCTTTTTGTTTGTTTGTTTTGGGGAATATAGTTATTTTTCATAAAATATGTTATACGTAATAAAATAAATCTATTTATTTATTTAATAGAGACAGGGCCTTGCTCCGTCATCCAGGCCAGAGTGCAGTGGCACGATCATAGCTCACTGCAGCCTCGAACTCCTGGGCTCAAGTAATCCTCCCACCTCAGCCTCCCAAAGTTCTGGGATTACAGGCATGTGCCACTGAACCCAGTGATAGTTATTTTTAGACTTCATCTTAGTCAAAAGGCCAAGAAGCGATGTGATTGTTATTTATTTTTTATTTATTTTTTAGTTTTGCAACAAAGTTTTGCTCTGTTGCCAGGCTGGAGTGCAGTGGCAGATCTCGGCTCACTGCAACCTCAAACGATTCTCCTGTCTCAGCCTCCCAAGTAGCTGGGACTACAGGTGTGCATCACCATTCCCAGCTAATTTTTATATTTTTAGTAGAGACGGGGTTTCACCATGTTGGCCAGGATGGTCTCGATCTCTTGACCTCATGATCCGCCCTCCTTGGCCTCCCAAAGTGCTGGGATTACAGGCGTGAGCCACTGCACCTGGCAATGATTGTTATTTTTAAATGAACTAATACATTTTAAAATTTCTCAGTTTTAATATTAAGTATGGTAAATATGAATAGATATAACTGACATAAAGAGATCCAAAGTATATAATATATTTTAATGAAACAGAGTATGAAGAGGGCATTGATGTGGTTTCAGATTCCACATTGCAATTAACCTTTATGACACAACCACTTTCAGAAAAGAATCTCCATAATTATCTATAGAGGCTATTAAAATGTTCCTCCCTTTTCTAACTACATATTGTGTGAAGCTGGATATTTTTCATGTACTTCACCCAAAGCGACATATTACAACAGTTTGAAAACAGAAGCCATAAGAATCTAGCTGTCTTCTATTAAGCTAGACATCAAAGAGATTTAAGCAAATGGACAGTGCCACTGTTCTCATTACTTTTTTGTTGTTTTGGGGAATATAGTCATTTTTCATAAAATATGTTATGCTTATGATACTTATGTGTTTTTTTTTTTTTTTGCTGTTTGTTTGTTTGTTTTTATGAGATGGAGTCTCACTCTGTTGCCCAGGCTGGAGTGCAGTGGAACGATTTTGGCTCACTGCAACCTCCGCCTCCCGGGTTCAAGCGATTTTCCTGCCTCATCCTCTTGAGTAGCTGGGATTACAGGCATGCACCATCATGCCCAGCTAATTTTAGTAATTTTAGTAGAGATAGGGTTTCACCATGTTGGCCAGGCTGGTCTTGAACTCCTGGCCTCAGGTGATCCACCCGCCTCAACCTACCAAAGTGCTGGGATTACAGGCGTGAGCCACCATGCCCGGCTAGATTTTTATGTATTTAATAGAGATAGGGCCTTGTTCTGTCACCCAGGCCAGAGTGTAGTGGCACGATCACAGTTCACTGCAGCCTCGAACTCCTGGGCTCAAACAATCCTCCCACCTCAGCCTCCCAAAGTGCTGGGATTACAGGCATGTACCATCATACCCAGTGGTTATTATTTTTAAATGAACTAATACATTTAAAAATTTCTCAGTTTTAATATTAAGTATGATGATATGTATAGATATAACCAATATAAACAAAAGCTCTTTGGGGGATCCTCAGTGATTATTAAGAGCATAGAAGAACTCTAAGTTCAAAAAGTTTGAGAACTTTTGAATTAGAATATCATTATTTTCCAAATAGTTACTGAAGTAACAGATTTAGGCATTAATCATCAATGGCCACCATATGACAAAAAAAAGGAGCTCTCATTTACCTCCTGATAGAGGTTTACAACATCGCCTATGATGTATTGTTGCCAAAAAAAAAAAAAAAAATCAAATCTGATTTTGATAAAACTTCTAGATTCCACTACCAATTTATATGAAATACAGGGGGCAGAGGAACCTGTTAAAGACATTCTGGGATGCAATAAGCAAAACCCCAATGTAACAGGTCATTCTATAGGACAAATCACCCCATTTTTTTTCAATGAATAAATTGCAAGGAAAAGAAAAGAGGGAGAAAAAGAGAGAGAGAGAGAGGGAGGAGCAGCAACCCGTGGATTTCTGTTTGGAGTGCTCCACCCTGCTTTTCCACTTGGTGAACTCTTACTCATTTTTTTTGTTGTTGTTGTTTTTTGAGACGGAGTCTCACTTTGTCATCCAGGCTGGAGCGCAGTGGCGCGATCTCAGCTTGCTGCAACCTCCGCCTCCCGGGTTCAAGTGATTCTCCTGACAACCTCCTGAGCAGCTGGGACCATAGGCGTGTGCCACCACGCCTGGCTAATATTTTGTATTTTTAGTAGAGACGGGTTTTCACCATGTTAGCCAGGATGCTCTCAATCTCCTGATCTTGTGATCCTCCCACTCTGGCCTCCCAAAGTGCTGGGATTACAGGCGTGAGCCACCACGCCTGGCCAGCTTACTCATTTTTCAAGTGAAAGTTCATGTTACCTCCTCAGTGAAGCCTTTCCTGTCTTCCTTAGGCAGAACCTGTTACTCTCTTTTGTACTGCAATGGCATTTCATGTGGATCTTTAATTTAGTACTTACCATACTGTAATAGTGTCTGTTTACATGTTTATTCCCCCTTGAGTGCTAGCACCATCTTCTCCATATTGATGTATTTCCTAAGACTCAGCACCATCATTTTGCTTCAGGGTAGGCACTCAATAGACGTTTGTTAAATGAATGAATGGGATGATGGTTATGTCCATGCTCAAAGTCCATGAATCTACTCTTCATTCCTTTTCTGATGAATTTCACTACCTTTCCCTCTCCTACATCTTTAGGTTCTTCACCATTTTCCTTTATGCAGGAAACTAGACTTGACACAATGTCCTAAGGTTCTGATCAGGACTAATCTTGACAGGAGACAAGTTTAACAGTAAGCAAAAATGGTTATTCAATGCCTGTTCTATGGCATGCTGTAGCAGTAGGATGGTCTGAGGATGAAGCAATGTGGGGCCTGCTCCCTTGTGCTTGTATCCATCTGAGAGACAGTTAATAATCAAGTGAACTCATAACAGTGATTCCAGCTATGGTAGGTGCGCTAAAGAAAATAAACTGGATATTGTGATGGAGAATCAGGGTGTGTGTGTGTGGCTGGGGGCAGTAGGGGTTACTCTAACTAGGATGGTAAGGGACGAGGTAACATTTAAACTGAGATTCAAGGAGGCAGTCATGCATGGAAATGGGGGAAGAACTTGACTTACAGGCTTGGGGAACAGTAAGTGCAAAGGACCTGAGGCAGGGAAGAGCTTGGTATGCTCAAATTGTTGGAAGGCATCCAGGCGCAGTGACTCACTCTTGTAATCCCAGCACTTTGGGAGGCCAAGGTGGGTGGATCACTGGAGCTCAGGAGTTCGAGACCAGCCTGGGAAACATGGTGAAACCCCATCTCTTAAAAAAAAGCTGGCCATGGTGACACACACTCCTGTGGTCCCAGTTAATTGGGAGGCTGAGGTGGGAGGATCACTTGCACTCAGGAGGTTGAGGCTGCAGTGAGCCAAGATTGCGCCACTGCACTCCAGCCTGGGCAAGAGAGTGAGACTCTATCTTAAAAAAAATAAATAAATAAAATAAAATAAAATAAAGGAAGCATCGACAAATGTTAAATGCTATTGAAGCTGGGTAAGGGGTACAGAGAGGTTTATTGTGATCTTTTGTGTTTGTTTGGAAACTTTCACAAGAAATAGTTAAAAATAATGCCAAGGGCAAATTACAAATAATTGCTATTGTGGCAGACCTTCTTTTTTTTTTTTTTTTTTTTTTAGACGGAGTCTCCCTCTGTCGC
>NW_022294229.1:0-9164 GCF_002776525.5 Piliocolobus tephrosceles | reverse complement strand
CTGCTGCCTTGCGGTTAGATTGCCGCAGACTGCTGTGTTAGCAAGGAGGGAGGCTCCGTGGGCGTGGGACCCTCCCGGCCAGGTGTGGGATATAATCTCCGGTGTGCCGGTGTTACAGCGCAGTATTGGGGTGGGAGTTACCCGATTTTCCAGGTGTTGTGTGTCTCAGTTCCCCTGGCTAGGAAAAGGGACTCCCTTCCCCCTCGCGCTTCCCAGGTGAGGCGATGCCTCGCCCTGCTTCAGCTCTCGCTGGTCAGGCTGCAGCAGCTGACCAGCACGGATTGTCCGGCACTCCCGAGTGAGATGACCCCAGTACCTTTGTTGAAAATGCAGAAATCACCGGTCTTCTGTGTCACTGGCGCTGGGAGATGGAGACTGAAGCTGTTCCTATTCAGCCATCTTGCTCCGCCCCCCCAAAAATATTTAAATTTAATGATTTAAATGATTTAAATTTAAATTTAAAGCGATGATTTAAATATAAAAATCTTTAAATGACTGAACTTTTATATATAACAACTTTCAGGAATGAACCTGAGTGCTGTGGCTTGAACTGTGCCTCCAAAAAGGGTATGTTGAAACCCTGACATCCAGTATCTCAAAATGTGACCTTATTTGGAAATGAGATAATCACAGATGTAATTAGTTAAGATGAGGTTATACCAGAACAGATTGGGCCCTTAATCCAATATGAGTGATGTCCTTATAAAAAGAGAAGAGACATAGGCACAGACACACAAGTAGGGAATGCTATGTGACAATGGAGGCAGAGACTGAAGTGCTGCAGCTGAAAGTCAGGAATTGTCAACAGCAACCATGAGAAGCTAGGAAGAAGCAAGGAAGGATTATTTCCAGAGTCTCAGAGAGACCATGGCCCTGCTAATACCTGGATTTCAGACTTAGAACCCCAGAGCTGTGAAATAGTAAATTTCTGATGTTTTAAGCCACTCAGTTTGTGGTATCTTGTTATAGTAGTCCTGGTAAACTAATACAGAACCTATTAATTTTGCCAGAGGGCTATAACTGAAGAATCATAGCTAACTGGGGCAACCTATCCTAAGTGAAGCAGGAAATAGTCTTCAGTGTGGAAGTGCTAACTAATGTGACTACCAACCCAAGATTGTGAAAAGTCCTGAAAAGTCAAACTGGAGAGAAACTTCTCTACCTTTGCAGTAGTAAGTTAGTGTTTGCCAACTTACTTACCTAGCTTACAAATAAAGATAGCAAGGAAAATTGTATCAAATAGAGTAGCATATCCTTTATGTGCAGCATATTCTAGGGACCCTAGAACACAAAGATTTCACATTTATTATGCTGAACTATATAAAATTGCTATTTTGTGATTTTTTTTTGTTGGCAAAAGTTTGGTTAAATGTTGGCAATTCCATATGGTTCAACCAAATAGGTTACAGTGGAATTCAGAAGGTGACGATATAGATTTCCAACAATTATAAGGAGCATACAATGCACTTCAAATGAGAATTATTAAATTTGAAAGGATGGGAGAAGATTCAGGAAGAGCCTGGAAAGTGATGGGTATTTGATTGGGAGGGGAGACAGAGAAGGGAACAATTTCACTGGAGATGGAAGTTTATCTGTAGGGAGGGAAAAGTCTGAAAAAGTATTTTGGAGAGATATTAAAGATCTTCAGTGCCAACATAAGGGATTTCAACGTATTCTTATAAAATAGGGGAGTGAATTGTCAAAGATTGTCCACAGGGGAAGAATTGAAGTAGTGAAAGTGGTGATTTAGGAAAGTTAATTTGGCATGCATTTATTATATTTAGCAAATATTTATTGAGGCCACAGTTTTGCATACAGACAGGTTGGAGAACTACAACATTGAAGACCTGGAAACCAATGAAGAGGTTATTGCTACAGTGTAACTATAATGTTATATGTGCTTGAACTGGAATGGTAGGTGTGGTTTGGCAAAGATCAGAGAGAGCTTGGTGATATGTTTAAGTGTGTAGGAAGAAGGTGGAGTCAAAGTTGACTCCAAAGTTTTGCATTTAAGTGAATTTAAGAATGGCATTAATAACAAAAATGCAGAAGGCAAGAAAAGAAGCTTGTTCAGGGATTGAGATGATAATTTTTTATTATGATAAATTTGAGGTGAAAGACCTCTTAGTATAACTGTCCAACATAGGGCAAAGAATAAGGATAATTCAGGGTCCCCTAGATGAAGGTGATATGGTCAAGATCATGAAAGTCAACCATATCTCCAAGGGAGAAATCATATCAGAGAAAATCAGAAGACCATATCTTGTAGGATGACCATGATTACATATAAACTATGCATATTGTTTCTGATTTTACAGATTTTAATAATAATCTCTCTCTGATATTGTCTTTCCAGGCTCAAAGATCATACTGGTTTCTGTCTTAGGTCAAATAGTGTCTCTACTTCACCCAATTTTAAAAAAATTTTTTTAAGTTTTGTGGATTCATAGTAGGTGTATATAAATATATCCCATATGGGGTATATGAGATATTTTGACACATGCATACACTGTACAACAATCACATCAGGGTAAATGGGTTATCCATCCCCTCAAACATTTATCCTTTGTGTTACAATCCAATTATACTCTTTTAGTTGTTTAAAATGTACAATTAAATTATTATTGACTGCAGTCACCCTCTTATCCTATTGATTATAATTTTTGTACCTATTAAACATCTCCCCCCACCAGCCCCACTATACTTCTCAGATTCTGGTAACCGTCCTTCCACTCACTATCTGAATGAGTTCAATTGTTTTGATTTTTAGATCCCACAAATAAGTGAGAATGTGTGATGTTGGTCTTTCTGTGCCTGGCTGATTTCATTTAAAATAATAATCTTCAATTCCATCCATGTTATTGTAAATGACAGGATCTCATTTTTTTTTTTTTGGCTGAATAGCACTCCATTGTGTATATGTACCACATTTTCTTTATCCACTCATCTGTTGATGGGCACTTAGGTTGCTTCCAAACCTTGGCTATTGTGAATAGTGCTGCAACAAACATGAGACTGCAGGTATCTCTTTGATATACTGACTTCCTTTCTTTTGGGTATATACCCAGCAGTGGGATTGCTGGACCATATGGTAGCTCAATTTTTAGCTTTTTGAGGAACCTCCAAATTGTTCTCCATAGTGGTTTTACTAATTTACATTCCCACCAACATTGTACTAGGATTCCCTTTTCTCTACATTCTTGCCAGCATTTGTTATTGACTGTCTTTTGGATGTAAGCCATTTTAACTGGGGTAAGATGATATTTCATTGTGATGTGCATTTCTCTGATGATCAGTGATGTCAAACACCTTTTCATATGCCTGTTTGCCATTTATGTCTTCTTTTTGAGAGATGTCTAGTCAAATCTTTTGCCTATGTTTTGATCCAATTATTAGTATTTTTCCTGTACAATTGTTTGAGCTCCTTATATATTCTGGCTTTTAATCCCTTGACAGATGGGGAGATTAAAAATATTTCCTCCCATTCTATGGGTTGTCTCTTCACTTTGTTGATTGTATCCTTTGCTGTGCAGAAGCTTTTTAACTTGATGTGGTCCCATCTGTCCATTTTTGCTTTGGTTGCCTGTTTGTGGGGTATTACTCAAGAAATCTTTGCCCAGACCAATATCCTGGAGAATTTCCCCAATGTTTTCTTGTAGTAGTTTCATAGTTTGCATTCTTAGATTTAAGTTTTTAATCCATTTTGATTTGCTTTTTGTATATGGCATGAGATAGGGGTCTGGTTTTATTCTTCTGCATATGAATATCGAGTTTCTCCAGGAACATTTATTGAAGAGACCCTCTTTTCCCCAGTGTATGTTCTTGGCACCTTTGACAAAAATGAGTTCACTGTAGGTCTGTGAATTTGTTTCAGAGTTCTCTATTCTGTTCTGTTGGTCTATGTGTCTGTTATTATGGAAGTACCATTCTGTTTTGGTTACTATAGCTCTGTAGTATAATTTAGAGTCAGATATTGTAATTCCTCCAGTTTTGTTCTTCTTCTTAGAATAGCTTTGGCTATTTTGGGTCTTTTCTGGTTTTATATAAATTTTAGGATTGTTTTTCTGTTTCTGTGAAGAATATCATTGGTGTTTTGACAGTGATTGCATTGAATCTGTAGATTGCTTTGGGTAGTATGGACATTTTAAAATTATTAATTTTTCCAATCTATAAATATGGAATATCCTTCCATTAGTTGGTGTCCTCTTCAATTTCTTTCATCCGTGTTTTACAGTTTTCACTATAGAGATCTTTCACTTCTTTGGTTAAACTAATTCCTAAGTATTTAATTTTATTTGTGGCTACTGTAAAGGGGATTACTTTTTTTATTTTTCAGATTGTTCACTGTTGGTATATGGAAATGATAACTGATTTTTGTATGTTGATTTTCTATCCTGCAACTTTACTGAATTTGTTTATCAGTTCTAATAGTTTTGTTATGGAGTCTTAAGAGTTCTCTAAATATAAGATCATATCATCTACAAACAAGGATAATTTGACTTCTTCCTTTCTAATTTGGATGTCCTTTATATCTTTCTCTTGTCTGATTGCTCTAGCTGTACTAGACTTCCAGTACTATGTTGAATAAAAGTGATGACAGTGGGCATTCTTGTCGTGTTCCAGATCTTAGAGGAAACGTTTTCAGTTTTTCCTCATTCAGCATGATATTAGCTGTGGTTCTGTCATATATAGCTTTTATTATGTTGAGGTATATTCCCTCTAGATCCAGTTTTTCAAGAGTTTTTATTGTGAAAGGATGTTGAACTTGGTCAAATGCTTTTTCAACACCAGTTGAAATGATCATATGAATTTTGTCCTTCATTTTGTTGATATCATGTGTCACATTGATTGATTTGCATATGTTGAGCCATCCTTGCATCCCAGGGATAAATCCCACTTGGTCACAATGAATGATCTTTCTAATGTATTGTTGAATTCAATTTGCTAGTATTTTGTTGAGGATTTTTGCATCAATATTCATCAGAGATATTGGCCTGTAGTTTTCTTTGTTTGCTGCATCTTTGGCTTTGCAATCAGGGTAATTTTGGCCTGTTAGAATGAGTTTGGAAGTATTTCTTTCTCCTCTATTATTTGGAATAATTTGACTAGTATTGGTATTAGTTCTTTAAATATCTGATAGAATTCACCAGTAAAACCATTGGGTCCTGGGCTTTTCTTTACTGGGAGACTTTTTTTTTTTTTTTTATGGTGTCAGTCTTATTTGGTCTGTTTAGGCTTTGGATTTCTTTATGGTTCAATAATGGCAGGTTGTATGTGTCTAAGAATTGTCCATTTCTTCTAGGTTTCCAAATAAACTTCTGGGTTTATTGGCATATAGTTGCTCATAGTAGCCACTAATGATCCTTTGAATTTCTGCAGTATTAATTCTGCAGTTGTTTTGTTTCGTTTTTCATTTCTGATTTTATTTATTTGGGTTATCTCTCTGTTTTTCTTAATCTAGCTAAAGTTTTGTCAATTTTATTTAACTTTTCAAAAAAATAGCTTTTTGTTTCATTGATTTTTGTATTTTTTTTCATTTCAAATTCATTTTTTTCTGATCTGATCTTTATTATTTCTTTTCTTCTGCTAATTTTGGACTTGGTTTACCCTTGCTTTTCTAGTTTTTCAAGATGCATCATTAGGTTGATTATTTGGAGTTTTTTTTTTATGTAGGCACTTATGACTATAAACTTCCCTCTTAGTACTGCTTTTTCTGTATCTCGTAGGTTTTGGTATGTTGTGTTTCTAATATCACTTGTTTCAAGAAATTTTTGAATTTCCTTCTTAATTTCTTCATTGACTCACCAGTTTTTCAGGAGCATATTTTTAATTTCCATGTGTTTGTATGATTTCTAGAATTTCTCTTATTATTGATTTCTAGTTTTCTTCCATTGTGGTCAGAAAAGATGCTTGATATAATTTTATTTTTGGAGATATTTTAAGATTTGTTTTGTGTCTGATATGGTTTGGATCTCTGTCCCCGGCAAAATTGCATGTCAAACTTTAATTCCTGAAGTTGGAGGTGGGGCCAGGTAGGAGGCGATTGGTTCATGGGGGGAAGTTTTTCATGAATGGTTTAGCACCATATTCCTGGTGCTGTTCTTATGATAGTGAATGAGTTCTCATGAGATCTGGTTGTTTAAAAGTAGGTAGCACCTTTCCCCTTGCTGTATCTCTTGCTCCTGCTCCTGCCATGTAAGATGTGCATGCTTTTGGTTCGCCTTTCACCATGATTGTAACATTTCTGAGGTCTTCCCAGAGGCCTGGTAGATACCAACATCATGCTTCCTGTACAGCCTGCAGAACCATGAACCAATTAAACCTCTTTTCTTTATAAATGCCCAGTCTCAGGTATTTTTTTATAGCAGTGTGAAAATGAACTGAAACTAATACAGTGATTTAACATATGGTCTATCCTTGAGCATGATCCGTGTACTGAGGAGAAGAATTTATATTTAGCCATTGGATGAAATATTCTGTAAATATATGTTAGGTCCATTTGTTCTATTTTTTCCATAAGTTATTGGGGTACAGGTTGTATTTGGTTACATAAGTAAGTTCTTTAGTGGTGATTTATGAGATTTTGGTGCACTCATCACCCGAGCAGTATACACTACAGCATATTTGTAGTCTTTTATCCCTTGTCCCTCCCACTCTTCTGCCCAAGTCCCCAAAATCCATTGTATCATTCTTATGTCTTTGTGCCCTTATAGCTTAGATCCCACATATCAGTGAGAACATATGATGTTTGGGTTTCCATTCCTGAGCTACTTCACTTAGAATAATAGTCTCCAATCTCATCCAGGTCACTGGAAATGCTGTTAATTCATTCCTTTCTATGGCTGCATAGTATTTCACTGTATATATATATGTATACACACACACACATATATATCACACACACACACACACACACATATATATGTGTATATATATATGTATATATATACACATATGTACATATATATATACACATATATATGTGTGTGTGTGTGTGTGTGTACCACAGTTTCTTAATCTATTCATTGATTGATGGGCATTTGGGTTGGTTCCATGATTTTGCAATTGTGAAATGTGCTGCTGTAAACATGTATGTGCAAGTGTCTTTCTCAAATAATGACTTCTTTTCCTCTGGTTAGATACCCAGTAGTGGGATTGCTGGATCAAATGGTAGTTCTAATTTTAATTCTTTAAGGAATCTCCGCACTGTTTTCCATAGTGGCTGTACTAGTTTGCATTCCTACCAGCAGTGTAGAAGTGTTCCCTGTTCACTACATCCATGCCAACAGCTACTGTTTTTTGATTTTTTGATTATGGACATTCTTGCAGGAGTAAGAATGTGGTATTACATGGCAGTTTTGATTTTCATTTCTCTGATCATTAGTGATGTTGAACATTTTTTCATATGTTTTTAGGCCATTTGTATATCTTCTTTTGAGAATTGTCTATTCATACCCTTAGCCCACTTTTTGATGGGATTGTTTGTTTCTTCTTACTGATTTGTTTGAGTTTGTTGTAGATTCTGGATATTAGTCCTTTGTCAGATATATAGACTGTGATGATTTTCTCCCACTCTGTGGATTGTCTGTTTACTCTGCTGACTGTTCCTTTTGCTGTGCAAAAGCTCTTTAGTTTAATTAGGTCCCAGCTATTTATCTTTGTTTTTATTACATTTGCTTTTGGGTTCTTGGTCATGAAATCCTTGCCTAAGCCAATGTCTAGAAGGGTTATTCCAATGTTATCTTCTAGAATTTTTATAGTTTCAGGCCTTAGGTTTACGTCCTTAATCCATCTTGAGTTAATTTTTGTATAAGGTGAGAGATGAGGATCCAGTTTCATTCTCGTACATGTGGCTAGCCAATAATCCCAGCACCATTTGTTGAAAAGCATGTCCTTTCCCCGCTTTATGTTTTTGTTTGCTTTGTTGAAGATCAGTTGGCTGTAAGTATTTGGGTTTATTTCAGGGTTCTCTATTGTGTTCCATTGTTCTACGTGCCTAATTTTGTACCAGTACCATGCTGTTTTGGTGACTATGGCCTTATAGTATAGTTTGAAATCAGGTAATGTGATGCCTCCAGATTTGTTGTTTTTGTTTAGTCTTTCTTTGTCTATGCAGGCTCTTTTTTGGTTCCATATGAATTTTAGAATTGTTTTTTCTAATTCTGTGAAGAATGATGGTGATATTTTGATGGGAATTGCATTGAATTTTTAGATTGCTTTTGGCAGTATGGTCATTGTCACAATATTGACTCTACCTGTCCATGAGCATGGGATGTGTTTCCATTTCTTTGTATCATCTGTGATTTCTTTCAGCAGTGCTTTGTAGTTTTCCTTGTAGAGGTCTTTTGACTCCTTGTTTAGGTGTATTCCTAAGTATATATATTATTTGCAGCTATTGTAAAAGGGGTTGAGTTCTTGATTGGATTCTCCACTTGGTCGCTGTTGGTGTTTAGAAGAGCTTCTGATTTGTTTACATTAATCTTGTATCTGGAAACTTTGCTGAATTCTTTTATCCGTTCTAGGAGCTTTCTGAAAGAGTCCTTAGGGTTTTCAAGGTAAATGATCATATCATCAGTAAACAGTGACAGTTTGACTTCCTCTTTACTGATTTGGATGCCCTTTATTTCTTTCTCATGTCTGATAGCTCTGGCTAGGACTTCCAGTACTATGTTGAAGAGGATTGGTGAGAGTGGGCTTCCTTGTCTTGTTCCAGTTCTTAAAGGGAATGCTTTCAACTTTTCCCCATTCAGTATTATGCTGGCTATAGGTTTGTCATAGATGGCTTTTATTACATTAAGGTATGTCCCTTGTATGCCGATTTTGCTGAGTTTTAATCATAAAGGGATGTCGGATTTTGTTGAATGCTTTTTCGGCATCTATTGAGATGATCATGTGATTTTTGTTTTTAATTATGTTTATGTGGTGTATCACATTTATTGACTTACATATGTTAAGCCATCCCTGCATCGCTGGTATGAAATCCACTTGAGGACAATCGGTGCTGGTCAGCTGCTGCAGCCTGACCAGCGAGAGCTGAAGCAGGGCGAGGCATCGCCTCACCTGGGAAGCGCAAGGGGGAAGGGAGTCCCTTTTCCTAGCCAGGGGAACTGAGACACACAACACCTGGAAAATCGGGTAACTCCCACCCCAATACTGCGCTGTAA
>NW_022294228.1:0-2931 GCF_002776525.5 Piliocolobus tephrosceles | reverse complement strand
CAAAAAAAAAAAAAAGAATGAAGCCACGGACCCTCGTGGTGAGTGTTACAGTTCTTAAACATGGTGCGATGGCTGGGTGCGGTGGCTCAAGCCTGTAATCCCAGCACTTTGGGAGGCCGAGACGGGCGGATCATGAGGTCAGGAGATCGAAATCATCCTGGCTAACACTGTGAAACCCCTTCTCTACTAAAAAATACACAAAAAACTAGCCGGGTGAGGTGGCGGGCGCCTGTAGTCCCAGCTACTCGGGAGGCTGAGGCAGGAGAATGGCGTGAACTCGAGAGGCGGAGCTTGCAGTGAGCCGAGATCGTGCCACTGCACTCCAGCCCAGGCGACAGAGTGAGACTCCGTCTCAAAAAAAAAAAAAAAAAAAAAAAAAAAAAAAACATGGTGCATCCGGAGTTTGTTCCTTCAGATGTTCAGATGTATCTGGAGCTTTTTCCTTCTGATGGGTTCGTGGTCTTGCTAGCTTCAGGATTGAAGCTGCAAACCTCGGTGAGTGTTGCAGCTCTTAAAGGCAGTGCATCTGGAGTTGTTCATTCTTCCCAGTGGGTTCATGGTCTCACTGGTTTCAGGAGTGAAGCTGCAGACCTTGGTGGTGAGTGTTACAGCTTTTAAAGGCAGTGTGGACCCAAAGAGCAGCAGCAAGAACTTATCGTAAAGAGCAAAAGAACAAACCTTCCACACTGCAAAAGCAGACCCCAACAGGTTACTACTGACTGGCTCTGGCAGCTTGCTTTTATTCCCTTATCTTGCCCCACCCACATCCTGCTGATTGGTCCATTTTACAGAGAGCTTATTGGTCCACTTTACAGATAACTGATTGGTCCGTTTTGACAGGGTGCAGATTGGTGCATTTACAATCCCTGAGCTAGACACAGAGTGCTAGACAGAAAAGTTCTCCAAGTCCCCACTAGGTTAGCTAGACACAGAGTACCTATTGGTGTATTTACAAACCTTTAGCTAGACACAGGGTACTGATTGGTGTATTTACAAACCCTGAGCTAGACAGAGAGTGCTGATTGGTGCATTTACAATCCCTGAGCTAGACACAGAGTGCTGATTGGTGCATTTACAATCCTTTAGCTAGACAGAGTTCAAGACAGAAAAGTTCTCCAAGTCCCCACTAGGTTACAGAGTACCGATTGGTGTATTCACAAACCCTGAGCTAGACACAGAATGCTGATTGGTGAGTTTATGATCCCTTAGCTAGACATAAAAGTTCTCCAAGTCCCCACCAGGTTAGCTAGATACAGACTACTGTACTGATTGGTGTATTTACAAACCCTGAGCTAGACCCAGGGTGCTGAGTGGTGTATTTACAATCCCTTAGCTAGACATAAATGTTCTCTAAGTCCCCACTAGACCCAGGAGCTCAGCTGGCTTCACCTAGTGGAACCCGCACCCGGTCTGCAAGCGGAGCTGCCCACCAGTCCCGAGCCCTGCTTGCACTCCTTAGCCCTTGGGCGGTGGATGGGACCGGGCGCCACTGAGCAGAGGGTGGCGCCCGTTGGGGAGGCTCAGGCCGCGCTGGAGCCCACTGCAGAGGGTGGGGCTCGGACATGGCAGGCTGCAGGTCCCGAGCCCTGCCCCAGGGGGAGGAGGCCGAGGCCCTGTGAGAATTTGAGCTTGGTGCATGTGGGCCGGCAGTGCTGGGGGACCTCACGCAACCTCCGCATGCTGCTGGCGGGGGTGCTAAGCTCCTCACTGCCCTGGGTCCGCTGGCTGCTCTGAGTGCGGCCCCCCGGAGCCCGCGCTGGAGCCGGGAGGGAACTCCACCCCCTGGTTCCCATCTGCGCCTCTCCCTCCACACCTCCTGGGCAAGCAGAGGGAGCCCGCTCTGGCCTCGGCCAGCACAGAAAGGGGCTCCCACAGTGCAGTGGCCAGCTGAAGAGCTCCTCAAGCCCTGCCAGAGTGGACACCCAGGCGGAGGCCCTGCCAGAGTGGACACCCAGGCGGAGGAGGCACGGAGGGTGAGGGCTGCTAGCACATTGTCACTTCTCGAAAACACACGTGCTTTCCCTGCTGATGGTGTAGGGCTAATCTCCCAAACCCCAACCCCTTCTACAAAACAACAACTCCTTTCCTTCTTAGGCGTGGTTAGGTACTTCTGCCTTTGGATACCTAGTTTTACCATGCTGACTAAACCATTATGTAAACTCACAAAACCAAACCTACCTGACTTTATAGATCCTACATTCTTTTGCCACTCCTCTTTCTGTTCCTTAAAAACAGCCCTAGAAGCTGCCCCCATGCTGGCTCTAACTCATCCCAAGCCAAAGTGCAGGGCTGTGCCCTCACTCTTGCAAAGGGACTATGCATCAGTATTTATACTGACTCTAAATATGCCTTCCATATCCTGCACCACTGTGCTGTTACATGGACTGAAGGAGGTTTCCTCACTACTCAAGGGTCCTCTGTCTTTAATAAAAACTCTTCCCAAGGCCGCTTCACTTCCAAAGAAAGCTGGAGTCATTCACTGCAAAGGCCATGAAAAGGCATCCGATCCCATCACTCAGGACAATGCTTATGCTGATAAGGTAGCTAAAAAAGCAGTCTAGCATTCCAACTTCTATCCCTCATGTTCCAACTTTGGCGCTCACAGCCAGTTTTTCTCCTTCTCATCTGGTCACTTCCACCTACTCCCCCACTAAAATTTCCACCTATCAATCTCTTCCCACACAAGGCAAATGGTTCTTGGACCAAGGAAAATATCTCCTTCCAGACCGGGCGCGGTGGCTCAAGCCTGTAATCCCAGCACTTTGGGAGGCCAAGACGGGCGGATCACGAGGTCAGGAGATCGAGACCATCCTGGCTAACACGGTGAAACCCCGTCTCTACTAAAAATACAAAAAACTAGCCATTCTCCTGCCTCAGCCTCCCGAGTAGCTGGGACTACAGGCACCCGCCACCTCGCCTGGCTAGTTTTTT
>NW_022294227.1:0-3345 GCF_002776525.5 Piliocolobus tephrosceles | reverse complement strand
GGTGGCTCAAAATGGACCTCGGACCTGCGCAGGATTTTGGCCGAGGGTGGTAAAGAGGAGACAAGGGCACTTACCCCAGAGAGGCCGTGAGAGTGAGCGAAGTGGGTCTCAGGTCCTGGTCCGTCCGCGGCGTGGAACGAGGAGGGGGAGGCTCCCCGGACCCTGGGGGCCCTGAGGAGGGGTCTCCTCCCGGGTTTCGGCACCATCTGTCTTGTTTTTCTAAGACCAGCCCAGCGGGCGCAAAAGAACCAGCAAGTAGGCAAAGGTCAGGCGCAAAACTGCACGTTTATTTTGGTAACCTAAGGTGTGCGGGAGAAGTCTGTCAGCCTCCGGCGAAGGAGGACGGCAGAGTCCCCCCGTGGGGCTCTCGGACGGACTTCCCACAGTCCCGACATCCCGACAGGACTGGGGCTGTGAGAGGGCCGCAGGGCTGTGAGAAGGCCGCGTGGCTCAATGGCGGAGAGCGGCTTTTCTAGGAGTGGGAGGGCAATAGGTGGGGCATGGGCGTGTCAGGGGCGTTCTGCAGGTGCGACCAGGTAAATCTTGGTCTCTTCAGATGGACGTCACCTGGCGCATGCCCAGTTGGTCTGCACCCTCCCTGGGCGCCGGCTGCATTTTCGCGCGTGCGGGAAGAGTTGGTGGTGAAGAAGAACCCGGAAGTGCACCATCTTGCCTCCGTTCGTCCAAACAGCTTGGTCAAGCAGTGACATCATAACCTCCAGGTCTGCTTGATCATAGGCATGAACTAGTGGACTGGATAGTGAGCCGTGGGCCTGAATCTTTGCAATAAAAATAGGATGTGTTTGTTGAACCAGCAATCACTGAAGTCGGAAAAAAGGGCACACAGGGTGAGCTCAACAGTGGACTTAATGAAGGCTGTTTCGAGGTTTTATAATAAATAAAGTAGTTTATCAGTGAGAAAGACCCATGTTCTTTTTCTTTTCTTTCTTTCTTTATTTTTTCTTTGAGATGGCGTCTTGCTTTGTAGCCCAGGCTGGAGTGCAGTGGTGCATCTTGGCTCACTGCAACCTCTGCCTCTCGGGTTCAACCAATTCTCCTGCCTCAGCTGTCTGAGTAGCTGGGAATCTAGGTATGTGCTACCACACCTGGCCATTTTTCATATTTTTAATAGAAATGGGGTTTCACTGTGTTAGCCAAGATAGTCTTGATCTTCTGACCTTGTGATCCACCTGCCTCAGCCTCCCAAAGTGCTGGGATTATGGGTGTGAGCCATCACACCCAGCTGAGAAGGGCATGTTCTATATGACCCACATAGAGAGTTCTATCTGAAGGTCTAGAGATAGGGAGAGGACTGTTTTGAATTGTTTTTTACTTAAGGGTGTTCTTGTGAAATCCAGGTCATAACCTTGCAATTGATTGCACTGTTTGCAGCCTGTATATATGACTTTACTGCTAGCCGGACATAGGGAGATGGTGTTTCAGTCCTGGTATGTGAGCAAAACACCCATTTTAGGAGGTGCAGCTCTGGGGCCATCTGTCCTATTAATCCCGTTGGGGAATGTTTAGTAGGAAATGCAAATAATTGGACTTAATATCGTGGGTCTATTCAACCTAGTAGCATCTGAGTAATAGCTTGCTCTATTTCCTCAATTTTCTTTTTTGCAGTGGGAAGCCAAATACCTGAATGAGTCCAGGGCTGCATTGTCCTTTAGGATAGAAATCAAGTTCTGGAACTTATCAGTAGTTATGCCCAAGGTGGGGCAAAGCCAGTTAATATCACCCAGTAGTAATGTTTCATAATCATTTAAGGTGTGTAAGTTGTTATTATTCAATTTAACCTTTTTGACCAGAAAGTTAGTATGTATCCAAAATGTTTCCAAGGGGAGGACATCTGTATCTTTTTAGGTACTATGAGTAAACATCTAAACTGTGTATTCCTTTGGAAAGAGGCATATAAACTCAAAAGTATTGGCTCCACTGGGGCTGCCAGTAAGATGTCATCCCTACAATGGATGATCTTGCAATTAGGAAATTCTTTTCTACTAGGGAGCAAATCCTGATTTACATGATACTGACACATTGTAGGACTGTTCAACATTCCTTGAGGAAGTACTTTCCAATGACTCAGTAAGCTGGCCTTTCATTATTGATAGCTGGTATTGCAAATGCAAATTTTTCTTTGTCCTGTTCTGCAAGGGGAATAGTAGAAAAGGAGTCTTTTAAGTCAATAATGACTATAGGCCAATCTTGAGGAATTGCCATGGGGGAAGGGAGCCCCTGTTGAAGGGGCCCCATAGGTTGTAAATTAGCATTGATAGCAAGTAAGTCATGAAAAAGTCTCCATTTATTAGACTTCTTGTGAATGATGAAAATGGGCAATTTCCGGGCCGGGCGCGGTGGCTCAAGCCTGTAATCCCAGCACTTTGGGAGGCTGAGACGGGCGGATCACGAGGTCAGGAGATCAAGACCATCCTGGCTAACACGGTGAAACCCCGTCTCTACTAAAAACTACAAAAAACTAGCCGGGCGAGGTGGCGGGCGCCTGTAGTCCCAGCTACCCCGGAGGCTGAGGCAGGAGAATGGCGTGAACCCGGGAGGCAGAGCTTGCAGTGAGCTGAGATCCGGCCACAGCACTCCAGCCTGGGTGACAGAGCGAGACTCCGTCTCAAAAAAAAAAAAAAAAAAAAGAAAATGGGCAATTTCCAATAGCTGTTTGATGGTTGTATATGGCCAACTTTTAAATTGATCCTCAACTAATTCATGGGCTCATTGTAATTTTTTTCCCTTTAAAGGCCACTGTTCTAGCCACATAGGATTTTGAGAGAGCCACGTCAGGAGTAGGGGAAAAATCAAAACAGTGGCCATTACTAGAAAGGGGTCTGATATTGTCTCAATTAATCCTCTCCTAAATGGGCTAGTGGATCCATTTCCTCTAAGACTTTTTTTTTATTTCTTCATAAGTGTTGAAAGCAATGGGTTCATGTACCCAATTGCCTTATTGATCTCCCATCACTAAGCAGGCCGAGAGCTTCCCTTCTAATGCCGCTTGCCTAAGGCAGGGCCCCATAACTGTAGTGTTTCCCTTTCCTTCTTCCCAATTTATTGGAGGAGGGGGCTCAGAGAAAATCTCTGTCTAATCTGTGACACCTTTACCTGGTAACAGTAGGGCTGAGGGAGCAAGAGGAGACGGTAAGGTAGATGATAGTTCTTCCTCCCTTCCCTTTTTAGGCTCTTCTGTGTAGAGTGGGGGCAGAGCAGCCCTATCTAAGGCCCATAATGTTAAAGATGCTACTGGGACCTGTTTGGACGAACGGAGGCAAGATGGTGCACTTCTGGCTTCTTCTTCACCACCAACTCTTCCCGCGCGCGCGAAAATGCAGCCGG
>NW_022294225.1:0-6201 GCF_002776525.5 Piliocolobus tephrosceles | reverse complement strand
CGGACTGGAGTGCAGTGGCCGGATCTCAGCTCACTGCAAGCTCCTCCTCCCGGGTTTACGCCATTCTCCTGCCTCAGCCTCCCGAATAGCTGAGACTACAGGCGCCCGCCACCTCGCCCAGCTAGTTTTTGTATTTTTAGTAGAGACGGGGTTTCACCGTGTTAGCCAGGATGGTCTCGATCTCCTGAC
The DNA here is from genome assembly GCF_002776525.5 of Piliocolobus tephrosceles. Classification (NCBI taxonomy): domain Eukaryota; kingdom Metazoa; phylum Chordata; class Mammalia; order Primates; family Cercopithecidae; genus Piliocolobus; species Piliocolobus tephrosceles. The sequence continues at coordinate 6,012 of NW_022294225.1, read as the reverse complement.
CTCGTGATCCGCCCGTCTCGGCCTCCCAAAGTGCTGGGATTACAGGCTTGAGCCACCGCGCCCGGCCGATAAAAGACCTTAGAATCCCAGGAAGGGATGATGAATTGATCCAGAGATTTAACAACAGCAGGAAGCTACTTCACCTCTAGGGCTGGAGGGACAAAAGCAGAAGGTGGTATTACCCAAGTCCGGGATCAAGGACCACCCAACAGAAGCAGGAACGCCAGCCCAGCAGGAGCTTGGTCCATGAAGGGAGTGACTCAGAAGAGATAACAGTCCGTGCTGGAGATGACACTCAAAACGGAGAGAAAGGGAGGAAATACCCTGGCTTCTCCCCTTCTCTTGCTCTCCAATCTTCTGCGAAAGATTCCCATCTATAGGCCAAACCTCTCAGGAAGTCAGGAGGGAAAGGAGCCTGGGAAATGTTGTCTGCTGCACATAACAGAGCAGGGAAGAGTGGAATGGGGCCAGGCACGGTGGCTCACGCCTGTAATCCCAGCAACTTTGGGAGGCCGAGGCAAGTGGATCACTTGAGGTCGGGAGTTTGAGAAGCGGGGAATGGGTCTGAGAGCAAATAGACAAATGACCAGCCTGTGTTTTAAGGAGGAGGAGATGATCATCCGCCCAATGCCACATACAAGGTGAGGACTTGGAAATGACCACTGCATTTAGCAATGGGGAGGTCATTGGTGACTTTTACAAGCTGTTTGAATGGAGTGGCATAAGCGAAAGCCTAGCAGGACTGAGTTCAAGAGACAATGAGAGAAGAGGAATTGGAGGCAGTGAATACTTTTTTTTGGAGTTTTGCTATGAAAGGGAAGAAGAGAAAGGGGGAGGTATTTGGAGGGGGAAGTAAGATTAACAGTATTTTCAAGATAGGAGAAATAATAGCATATTTGAATGCTGATGAGGAAAAATCCAAGAGAGAAGTAAAAACTGAGAATGCAGGAGAGAGAAAATAACTGAAGCAATATACTTGAGTAGGAAGGAAAATAATAGGAGGTTTTTTTTTTTTTTTTTTTTGTTTTTTTTTTTTTTTTTGTTTGGAGACGGAGTCTCACTCTCACCCAGGCTGGAGTGCAGTGGCACGATCTTGGCTCACCACAACCTCCGCCTCCTGAGTATAAGTGATTCTCCTGCTTCACCCTTCCGAGTAACTGGGATTACAGGTGCGTGCCACCACCCCCGGCTAATTTTTGTATTTTTAGTAGACATGGGGTTTCACCATGTTGGCCAGGCTGGTCTCAAACTCCGGACCTCAGGTGATTTGCCTGCCTCGGCCTCCCAAAGTGCTGGGATTACAGGCATGAGTCACTGTGCCCGGCCCAATAATAGGATATATAGAAAATCAGAGTCACAGAATCTTCATCACTCAAGTTTAGAAAAGACCTTAAATGTCATACCCTCTAACCTTCTCTTGTGTGCAGGAATTTCCTCTGTAGCTTCCGAGACACATATTGGTCCAGCCTTTGCTTTAAAGTCTCTAGGGATGGTAAACTTAGAGTTTCCCAAAACAGTCATTTTTATTTTAAGAGAAATACAATTAATTTTTCCTTTTGAAAACAACCAGATGGAATCAGTGCTTTTCTTTTTTCTTTTCTTTTCTTTTCTGTTTTTTTTTCTTTCTTTTTTTTTGACAGTTTCACTCTGTCTCCCATGCTGGAGTGCATTGGCGCGATCTCAGCTCACCGCAACCTCTGCCTCCCAGGCTGAAGAAACTCTCATGTTTTAGCCTCCCGAGTAGCTGGGATTACAGGGGTGTGCCACCATGCCCAGCTAATTTATGTATTTTTAATAGAGACAGGGTTTCACCATGTTTGCCAGGCTGGTCTTGAGCTCCTGACCTCAGGTGATCTGCCTGCCTCGGCCTCTCAAAGTGCTGGGATTACAGGTATGAGCCACCACGCCCAGCCTAGAATCAGTGCTTTGTTCTGAATTGGGTTATGGTTTGAACAAGCCAACTGTGAGGGTCCTTTTAGGGTCAATTGGAAAAATATAAATATAGGTTATTAGATGAGATGAAAATTTTTTAAAATTGTAGAGATTGTTGACTGAATAAAGCAGTTTGCAGGACAGTGTGTAGAGTTATTTATTATATGTCTCTTTGTGTGTACATATACATACATGGGGTGGGGGGAGAGATACGGGTGGATGTACATTAACGTGTTAAAAGCAGCGATCTCTGGGTAGTGGGAATGTGGCATTGAGTTCTGGCAGAACTTTAATGAACAGGTAGTTCTTAAACTGTTTCAGAGAATAGAAAAAAGATAACTTTCCCTAATTCTTTATATGAAAATATGGTAACTGATACCAAAACCTAATGGTGATGGCAGGAAAAGGAAATACATGGACCAGTCAACCAAATTTATATATAAAAATACTGAATATAGATGTAAAAGTGTTAAACAGAATTCAGATGTAATTCTAGGCCAGGTACAGTGGCTCACACCTGTAATCGCAGCACTTTGGGAGACTCAGGTGGGAGGATCGCTTGAGCCCAGGAGTTTGAGACCAGTCTGGGCAACATAGTAAGACCCCATCTCTATAGAAAAACAAAAAATTAGCTGGGCATGGTGGTGTGTGTCTGTAGTCCCAGCTACTAGAGAGGCTGAGGTGGGAAGATCACTTGAGCCCAGAGAGTTGAGGCTGTAATGAGCTATGATTGTGCCACTGTACTCCAGCCTCAGAGACAGGGCAAGGTCTTGTTTCAATAAAAACTTTTCAGAAAAAATTCTAGAGGCATTTTCATTTCCTGGGCAGGCCTCAGGAAACTTACACTCATGTTGGAAGGTGAAATAGACACCTTCTTCACAAGGTGGCAAGAGAGAGAAGAGTGAGCATGTGAAAGAGGAACTGTCAAACACTTATAAAACCATCCGATGTCATGAGAACTCACTATCATGAGAATAGCATGGGAGAAACCACCCCCATGATCCAATCACCTCCCTCCCTCAACATGTAGGAGTTACAATTTGAGATGAGATTTGGGTGGGGACACAGAGCCAAACCATATCGCTACCTGATTTCAAGTATACTACAAAAGTATTGTAACCAAAACAGCATGGTACTGGCATAAAAACAGATGCATTGATCAATGAAACAGAATAGTGAGCCCAGAAATAAATCCATGCATCTATAGCCAACAGATTTTCAACAAAAGCACTAATAACGCACATTAGGGAAAGGACAGTCTCTTCAATAAATGATACTGGGAAAACTGCATATCTATATGCAGAAGAATAAAACCAGACCCCTCTCCCTCACCATATACAAAAACTAACTCAATGGATTAAAGGCCTAAATGTAGGATATGAAACTGAAACAACTAGAAGAAAAGGGAAATGCTTTATGACATTGGGTTGGGCAAGTTTTTTTTTTTTTGTTTTTTTTTCCATATGAACTCAAAAGCACAGGCAACAAAAGCAAAAATAGACAAGTGGGATTACATCAAACTAAAAAGCTGTCCACCAAAGGAAACAGTCCACAGAGTGAAGATACAACCTACAGAATGGGAGAAAATATTTGCAAATTCTACATCTGACAAGGGGTTAATATCCAGACTGTATAAGGAATTCAAACAACTCAATAGCAAAAACTCAATCTGATTTTTTTTTTTTTTTTGAGATGGAGTTTTGCACTTGTTGCCCAGGCTGGAGTGCAATGGCACGGTCTCGGCTCACTGCAACCTCACCCTCCCAGGTTCAAGCGATTCTCCTGCCTCAGCCTCCCAAGTAGCTGGGATTACGGGTGCCTGCCACCACGCCTAGTTAATTTTTGTATTTTTAGTAGAGACGGGGTTTCACCATGTTGGCCAGGCTGGTCTTGAATTCCTGCGCTCAGGTGATCCGCCTGCCTGGGCCTCCCAAAATACTGGGATTACAGGCGTGAGCCACCGTGCTTGGCCTCAATCTGAATTTTTTTTTTTGACACAGGATCTCACTCTGTCACCCAGACTGGAGTGCAGTGGTGCGATCTCAGCTCATCACAACCTGCACCACCCAGGCTCAAGTGATTCTCAGGCCTCAGCCTCCCAAGTAGCTGGGATTACAGGTGCATACCACCACTGCCTGGCTAATTTTTGTATTTTTAGTAGGGACAGGGTATGTTGGCCAGGCTGGTCTTGAACTCCTGACCTCAAATGATCCATCTGCCTCAGCCTCCCAAAGTACTGGGATTACAGGCATGAGCCACTGTACCCGGCCTCAATCTGATTTTTAAACGAGCAAAATACCTGTATAGACATTTCTGAAAAGAAGGCATACAGAATGGCCAACAGGTATATGAAAAAATGCTGAACATCACTAATCAGGAAAATGCAAATCAAAGTGAGGTGATGTGAGGGAGATATCACCTCACTTTAGTTAGAATGGCTATTATGAAAAAGACAAAAGGTAAGGGTTGGCGAGGATGTGGAGAAAAGGGAACCCTTACATACTGCTGGTGGAAATGTAAATTACTACAGCCATTATGGAACACAGTATGGAATGTTCCTCAGAAAATTAAAAATAGAACTACCATAAGATACAGCAATCCCAGTTCATATATATATATTTTATATATGTGTGTATATATATGTCTATATACATATACATGTGTGTGCACATATATACATACACATGCACATACATATACATATACACAATGGAAAATTATTCAACCATAAAAAGAAATGAAATCCCATCATTTGTAACATGGATGAACCTAGAGGACATTATGTTAAGTGAAATTAGCCAGATGCAGGAAGGGAAATACCCCATAATCTCATTCATATGTTGAATGTAAATGAAGTTGATTTTATAGAAGTAGAGGATAGAACAGTGGTTACTATCGCCTGGGGAGGGGGAAGGAGGGATGGCAGAGGTTGGTCAATAGGTACAAAGTTACAATTAGGAGGAATAAGTTCTGATGTTCTATTACACAGTAGGATGATTATTGTTAACAATAATGTATATTTCAAAATAGCTAGAAGAAAGGATTTTGAGTGTTATCACATGCAAATGATAAATATTCGAGGTGATGGATATGTTTATTACCCTGATTTGATCATTACACATTGTATACATGTATCAGAATATCACATTGTATCCCATAATATGTACAATTATTATAATGTGTCAATTAAAAATTAAGAAAAATGTGGGAGCCAGGCAGGCTGGTTCATACCTGTAATCCTAGCACTTTGGGAGGCCAAGGCAGGAGGATCACTTGAGCCCAGGAGTTCGAGACCAGCCTTGGCAACACGGTGAGACCCTGTCTCTATTAAAAAAAAAAGTTTTTTAAAGAAAAATATATGAGGTATTAATATTTAAAAGAAAGTGACACATTTATCATTGTTTTAATTAGGCTCTTTTGAATGTTAGAAACAATACTCAAGTTACCTTGAGTATTAAATGAGAGGGATTAATTGTAAGGATACACATGGAAATGAACTAGGAGTAGAAGAAAACTTTTAAATTATGACTAATGGTATCTATTAAAAAATCCTACAGCAAGCATACTTAAAAGCTTGCCTGAAATTGGAAATGAGACAAAGATTCCTTTTATTACCATGGTACTGGGAATCCTAGCCAGTGCAATGAAAAGAAAAGGAAACAAAAAGTTTAAAGACTTGGATGAAATAACGCCATCATTATTTGTAGAAAACATGATTGTGTATATAGAATATCCAAAATAACTGAAGAATAAATATTTGAATTGATAAATGAATTTAGAAAAGTTGGCTGGTTTCGGTGGCTCACGCCTGTAATCCCAGCAGTTGGGAAGCCGAGGTGGGTGGATCACGAGGTCACGAGTTCGAGACCAGCCTGACCACTACTAAACCCCGTCTCTACTAAAAATACAAAAATTAGACAGGCGTGGTAGTGCGTGCCTGTAGACCCAGCTACTCGGAAGGCTGAGGCAGGAGAATCACTTGAACCTGGGAGGAGGAGGTTGCAGTGAGCCGAGATTGCGCCACTGCACTCCAGCCAGCCTGGGTGACAGAGCAAGACTCCGTCTCAAAAAAAAAAAAAA
>NW_022294223.1:0-3080 GCF_002776525.5 Piliocolobus tephrosceles | reverse complement strand
GGTGTATATGAAACAAAATTGAATTTCATGTTTAGACTTGTATCTCATTTCCAAGATATCTCATTATGTACATGCAAATATTCCAAAATCTGAAAACAAATCCAAAACATTTCTGGTTCCAGGTTTTGTTTTTTTTTTCGAGATGGAGTTTTGCTCTTGTTGCCCAGGCTGGAGTACAATGGCACAATCTCGGCTCACTGCAACCTCTGCCTCCCGAGTTCAAACTATTCTCCAGCCTCAGCCTCCTGAGTAGCTGGGATTACAGACATCCACCACCACGCCCGGCTAATTTTGTATTTTCAGTAGAGACAAGGTTTCTCCATGTTGGTCAGGCTGGTCTCAAACTCTGGACCTCAGGTGATCTGCCCACTTCTGCCGCCCAAAGTGCTGGGATTAGCCATGCCTTTTTTTTTTTTTTTTTTTTGAGACAGAGTCATGCTCTGTTACCCAGGCTGGAGTGCAGTGGCTCAATCTCGGTGGCTCTATCTTGGCTCACTGCCCTCCACCTCCCAGGTTCAAGTGATTGTCCTGTCTCAGCCTCCGGAGTGGCTGGGATTGCAGGCGTGTGCCAGCATGCCTGGCTAATTTTTGTATTTTTATTAGAGACAGGGTTTCACCATGTTGGCCAGGCTCCTGACCTCAGATGACCCACCTGCCTCGGCCTCCCAGAGTGCTGGGATTGCAGATGTGAGCCAGGGTGCCCAGCCCCAAGCATTTTGGATAGGGATGCTCAACCTGTATTGGATCCCTGTGCAGATAAATAAAAGGGAGTGTGTGTTCCGAGTTGCCTCGGGGGTCATCAGCTTGAAATATGTGAAGTCTGTAGGGAACACTCATCACTGCAGCACCCACATGGGTTAGCTCCCAAATACTGGACAGATAGTGACTTTAGGTGTGTGAACAAACTGGGTGTGTTACATCCAACTCCTGCCATGAGGGCTCGTCTCTCTGGGAGGAACTGTGGTTGAAGTACAGGCCACAGTTTGTCAAATCCTCAGCATTTACTAATGATATATAGGTGACTACAAGCAAAAAACATGCAGTTTTATCCCTTTTTTTTTTGAGATGGAGTCTCGCTCTGTCGCCCAGACTGGAGTGCAGTGGCGCGATCTTGACTCACTGCAACTTCCGCCTCCTGGGTTCAAGCGATTCTCCTGCCTCAGCCTTCTGAGTAGCTGGGACTACAGGCGCATGCCACCAGGCCTGGCTAATTTTTGTATTTTTAGTAGAGACGGTTTCATCATGCTGGCCAGCCTGGGTCTTGAACTCCTGACCTTGTGATCCTCCTGCCTCGGCCTCCCAACGTGCTGGGATTACAGGCGTGAGCCACCGCGCCTGGCCTTATCCCTTTCTTCTTTTCTGATGATACAACACAACATGCCAATATATGTCAGATTGCAACAAGAAATTTTCCAACAGGTGTGGGCGCAGTGGCTCACACCTGTAATCCCAGCATTTTGGGAGGCTGAGGCGGGCGGATCATTTGAGCCCATGAGTTCTCAGCCTGGGCAGCAGAGTGAGACCCCCATCTCTGTATCTTTGTTCCCTGGGTAATTTGGGGGATGAACTGACCAGTGTTGTCATCCGGCACAATCTGCCTTGTAAATTCTTTCTCCTGCAAGCTGAGTAATGTTTGCCCTTGGCAGGTTCCCAGAACCTTCCGACCGGGAAGATGACCTCCAAAGAGGGTCACAGTGCGGAGTCTGCATGAGAACTCTGCTTAGGTCCCTGCACTGAAATCTGTCATGTTGCGCACTTTGCCATGACTTGAGGCCAAAAAACAAACACCGTAGAGCTGACAAAGGCCTTTAATAGAAACGAGATGAGGGCAGGCCGCCCCTCCCGGGGATGCCTCCACCTCGCAGCCCCCCGCCCCGCTAGCGCAGGAAGTTCCTGGGGTACAGCTGGAAGAGCTTGCCCTCCTGTGTGGGCTCGAAGCCGTACTTTTCCAGGTTGTCAGGGTCGAAGGTACCGTCTTTGAAGTCCTTTTCGATGGCAGGCGCCACCGCTTCGCTGAAGAGCTGCGCGGCTGTCAGGGGCGTCTCCTCGCCCTCAGGGGCGCGGTAGTTCACGTAGGGCTTGAGCTTGAAGCCGGTCAGATCCGGGACGACGAATTCCGGGACCATCTCCTTGATCTGCACAAACCTCCAGCCCGAGGTGAGGAAGCCGGTGCCCTTGGCGCCCCGGCCCTTGCGGCCCCTGAAGCTCCGCGGGCCCCGCTTGCTCGTCCACTGGCTCATCCGGTCCGCGCCCCGGACCAGGCAGCGCGCCGCTGCGGCCAGGACGCCCATGCCGCGCCCTGCGGGAGGAGACGACGGGTAGTCGCGGCCCCGGGAACCCGGCCAGCCCCGCCCCCGGCCGCGCGCGGCGCCCGCTCCAATTCGACAGACTCACCTGGACCTGAGACCCACCACCAGCTCCAAGCGCTCCTCAACGGCTCCGGCCGCCCACCCGACCTCGACCTCGCTCGGCTTCCGACCGCCGTGTCGCAGCAAGAGCGGCTCCGATTGGCCGCGGCCGCCGCCGCCGCGTCCAATAACGGCCCCAGTCTGGGAGGGGGCGTGGCCGCGGGGACTCGGCCAATGCGAGGAGCGCGCGGGTGGGGGCGGGCGCGCGGGGCGGGGCGCGCGGATGAGTGGCCGCCCTCAGCGAGGTAGTCCCTGGCGTCCCCACTGCCCGCCACTGCCTGTGTTCGTCAGCCTGGTGGCCGGCGGTATCCCGGGAGCCCAGTCCCCCTGAGGCATTGAGGTGGCGTTGGGAGGTCGAGGAAGACGCGGGCGTTGGACTCGAGACGGCTGCCGCGCTGACGCCGCGACCCGGCCTTTCTGACCCCTCCTCTGGGCGCCGCTCCTCTGAGGGGAGCCGGCAACCGCGCGGGGAAAGCCCGGGACCTGTAGCCGGGAGGGCCAGGGCTGTCTGGGTTCCCTCGCAGGCCGGGCAGTGGTGTGGAAGGACTTGAGCCCTCGCGGTCCCCAAATTAATCAATAATCTTGGACCCAGCACGTCCGGCTTGTGTGCTGAGCCCTGCGGCCCGGTCACCCTCGCAGGCGGCCTCTCACCCCACGCGGAAGTCGCCCCCC
>NW_022294222.1:0-3844 GCF_002776525.5 Piliocolobus tephrosceles | reverse complement strand
AAGCTGTAAGGTTTTTAAATTGGCTAGGAGGCACCCTAAGGGGGTGCTCTTTGGAAATTTGGACTGGGGGTTTCCCGTTTGTTTCCTCTTTACTTACACAATGGACACAATGGAAATGGAAGTGGATCTCTGCCTGGCTTCAAAGCGTCCTTTGGAACCAGCAGAGACAGACTGGAGGCTCATGGAGCCAAAGTGGAGATTACCTTCAGGCGGACGTCTCCGTCCTGAACAGGTCTCCCGAGCCACTTGGTGGCTCAGAATGGACCTCGGACCTGCACAGGATTTCTGGCCGAGGGAGGTAAAGAGGAGACAAGGGCACTTACCCCAGAGAGGCCATGAGAGTGAGGAAAGCGGGTCTCAGGTCCTGATCCGTCTGTGGTGTGGAAGCAGGAGGAGGTTTCTCAATCCCTAGAGGCCTGAGGAGGGGTCTCCTCTCAGGTCTTCGGCACCAACTGATTTGTTTTTCTAAGACCAGCCGAGTGGGCACAAAAGAACCAGCGAGTAGGCAAGGCTAAAAGCAAAACTGCAAATTTATTCTTTGGTCATCTAGCTTCAGGGACCGGAGCTGGGGGGGGGGGGGCGGAGTTTCTAATACAGTCCCGACAAGAGTGGGGGCTGAGAAAGCCCGCCCCCGGCGTATCTGCTGGGGGCGACTTTTCTAGGAGTGGAAGGGCAATAGGCGGGGCACGGGCATGTCGGGGGAGGGGGGCCGCTCTGCAGGTGCCACCAGGTAAATCTTGGTCTCCTGGGATTGACATCACCTGGTGCATGCCTGATTAATCTGCACCTTCCCGGGCGTCAGCTGCATTCTCGCACACATGGGAAGAGTTGGTGGTAAAGAAGAACCCGGAAGTGCACCATCCTGCGTCCGTTCGTCCAAACAGTCCAACCTTTTATTGATAATAGTGATAAAGGGGCGCCGTGGTCTGTCTGGCTACTTCCTGCTGTTAAGGGGCGTTGTTAAGGTCGGGGCCTATGGTTGGTATTTGGATGCACGGATGAAAAATAAAATAAGGCAATAGGCGGGGCACGGGCGTGTCGGGGGCGTTCCACAGGTGCGACCAGGTAAATCTTGGTCTCTTCGGATTGACGTCACCTGGCACATGCCCAGTTGGTCTGCACCCCTCCCTGGGCACCAGCTGCATTTTCGCGTGCGCGGGAAGAGTTGGTGGTGAGGAAGAACCCGGAAGTGCACCATCTTGCCTCCGTTCGTCCAAACAGATATGCTGGCTGATGTGGTCATGAAGCACAGGCATGAGAGACTTTAGATGAAAATGTAAGCATTCAGGTCGGGGCAGTAGCTCACTCCTGTAATTCCAGCACTTTGGGAGGCCAAGGCGGGTGGATCACGAGCTCAGGAGTTTGAGACCATCCTGGCCAACGCGGTGAAACCCCGTCTCTCCTAAAAATACAAAAATTAGCCGGGCGTGATGGCGGGCGCCTGTAATCCCAGCTACTGAAGAAGCTGAGGCAGAGAATTGCTTGAACCCGAGAGGCGGAGGTTGCAGTGAGCCAAGATCGTGCCACTGCACTCCAGCCTGTGTGACAGAGCAAGACTCCGTCTCAAAAAAAAAAAAAAAAAAAAGTGTAAGCATTCATTGACCTAGGGATGTCAGCTCTAGGATAAAGACCATACAAGAAAGTCTCCAGAGCTGGGGAGGCGAAAGAAAGGGAAGGAGGAGAGCAACAAAGTTTTAGGCATTTTATGCAGCAGGGGCTTAGGGACAGCTATCTGAAATGTGTCTTAGGGGAACAAGGGAGTGTGCCTGGAGGCTGCATTTGTTTAAGGCTACCTTATTGGAATTATGCATTAATTTGGGGTGGCTTGCTGAGCAGTTGGTAGCTTGCATCAGTAAAAGTAGAGCTAAAGCTGCTCTTAGTCCCTGCCTTAAGGTGTTGTGAAAGGAAAATAAATCTCAGGACCCCAAAGTCACTAAGCCCGGGAAAAGTCACGCTGGGACCTACATCAGGCAAACCTGCCTCCCATTTTATTCCTAAATAAGATAAAAAAGCTACATACCTCCCTCATAATTTGTCACAAGGAAATTTCTTGTGGGATTCAAGATCTTTACTCTAAAACAGCTCTGTTTAATTTCACCCTGGCAATGTAAACTGATAGCTTATCTTCACAGGTACCAGAAAAAACACAGAGCTCAAAGTTACCGATCCGCTCACCTGATTGCTTCCTCGGCCCTATTGTTTATGTAAAAATGTAGATTCACTAAGCCAGACTAAGGCATAAGTGACTATTCCTCTCTCCACCTCTCACATGTAAATTGTATATTCAGTGAAAGACTAATCAGAGACTCGAAAGAATGCAACCATTTGTCTCTTATCTACCTATGACCTAGAAGCCCCCTTCTTTGAGCTTGAGTAACCCGACCTTTCTGGACTGAACCAATGTACATCTTACATATATTGATTGATATCTCATGTCTCCCTAAAACGTAGTATAAAACCAAGCTGTGCCCCAACCACCTTGAAAACATGTTGTCAGAACTCCTCAGGCTGTGTCACAGGCACGAACTTACCCTTGGCAAAATAAACTTTCTAAATTTATTGAGACCTGTCTCAGATACTTTTGGTTCACAGTGTCATGAGAGTAACTCCTTCCCTGGGCCAGGCAGGAAACAAAGGAAGCTAGTGAGATGGGACCAAGGAGGAGGGTCTGAAGTTTTGAGAAGGGGCTGGCAGGGTCCAAACTGTGTCAGATTCAGTGCCTTTTTCCTGAGAACCAGCTGGGTCAGTGACTGCTATGGGCTGTCCAAGTTTGTACTCAGGACCTTCCCTCAAGGGCACTGTGGCTGGTAGGGGTAGAGATGTGTGCTGGACAGAGCCCACATGTAGGAGCTATAAGCACAAGACATCCTCTTCCCACAAGGCCCTAGCCTAATGTCAGGCCTCTGAGCCCAAACCTGCACAAATACATCCAGATGGCCTGAAGCAAGTGAAGAAACACAAAAGAAGTGAAAATGGCCACTTCCTGCCTTAACTGGTGACATTACCTTGTTAACTTCCTTCTCCAGGCTCATCCTGGCTCAAAAGCTCCCCCACTAAGCACCTGGTGATCGATCCCCAACCCTGCCAGCCAGAGAACAACCCCCTTTGACTGTAATTTTCCTTTACCTACCCAAATCCTATAAAACGGCCCCACCCCTATCTCCCTTCTCTGACTCTTTTGGAACTCAGCCCGCCTACACCCAGGTGATTAAAAAGCTTTATTGCTCACACAAAGCCTGTTTGGTGGTCTCTTCACATGGACGTGCGTGAAATTTGGTGCCGTGATTCGGATCAGGGGACCTCCCTTGGGAGATCAATCCCCTGTCCTCCTGCTCTTTGCTTCGTGAGAAAGACCCATCTACGACCTCTGGTCCTCAAACCAACCAGCCCAAGGAACATCTCACCAATTTTAAATCGGGTAAGCGGTCTCTCTTTACTCTCTTCTCTAACCTCTCTCACTATCCCTCAACCTCTTTCTCCTTTCAATCTTGGCACCACACTTCAATCTCTCCCTTCTCTCAATTTCAGTTCCTTTCCTTTTCTAGTAGAGACAGAGGAGACGCATTTTATCCGTGAACCCAAAACTCCGGCGCCGGTCACGGACTTGGGAAGACAGTCTTCCCTTGGTGTTTAATCACTGCAGGGACACCTGCTTGATTATTCACTCACATTTCAGAGGTGTCTGATCACCACAGGGACGCCTGCCTTGATCCTTCACCCTTAGTGGCAAGCACCACTTTTTGAGGGGCAAACACTCGCCCCCCTTCTCTCCGTGTCTCTACACTCTCTTTTCTCTGGACTTGCCTCCTTCACTATAGGCAACCTTCCACCCTCCATTCCTCCT
>NW_022294221.1:1527-2790 GCF_002776525.5 Piliocolobus tephrosceles | reverse complement strand
CCCCAGCCCGAGCAGGGTTTCACTAGGTTGCCTGGGCTCTTTCGTTTTGTTGTTGGTTGGTTGGTTGGTTGGTTGGTTGGTTGGTTTCGAGACGGGGCTCCGGCTCTGCAGCCGGGGCTGCAGTGCAATGGCGAGATCTCACTTCACCTCACTGCGGCCTTCTGGGCTCCGGCGCCCCTCCCAGTGTGTCCGGCCTGAAGACAGCCTTCAGAGAAAGAAGCAGGGGGGAGTTTTGCGGAGGACAGACAAGATTTCTGGAGTTTGGAAAGGGTGAGAGATTGGGTCAGCAAAAGGAACATTCCGATCTTTATGTTGGGATGCAATTTGTAGATACGGGGGATGAGACCCAAAAGAGCCGGCAGAGATTTGTCATCACGGTTGCAAGGCAACTGCCGGTGGCTGATCCCGTAAACGATGTGCATACCTAGAACGGAGCCTACAGATGCATCAAGCATGAACGGTGGAGCCGCGATGCTTGGACTCGAGTTCTGCTCCTGTGCGTTCCCTGATAAATGGCTTATATTAACCTGCACCTCAGTTTTTCCTGGGCAAAACCGGAAGCGTGTTGCCGGTGCGTTGGCACTGCCTTCAAGTGCCAGCTACTCAGCGGGCTGAAGAGGAAGAAGTTCCGACTAGAAAGACACGTGGACACGCATGCTGATTTACAGTAGCAAAGACTCGGAACCAACTCGAATGCCCACCAACGATAGGCTGGATAAGGAAAACGTGGCACGTATACACCATGGAATTACTAGGCAGCCATAAAAAAAAGGATGAGTTCATGTCCTTTGCAGGAACGTGGATGAAGCTGGAAGGCATCATTCTCAGCAGACTGACACAGGAACCGAAACCCAAACACCGCATGTTCTCACTCCTACGTGGGAGTTGAACGGTGAGAACACATGGACACAGGGAGGGGAACATCACATCACACACCGGGCCGTGAGGGGGGCGTCGGGTGCAAGGGGAGAGAGAGCATTAGGACAAATACCCAACGCATGCAGGGCTTCAAACCTAGATGACTGGTTGATAGGTGCAGCAAAGCACCGTGACGCACGTATACCTATGTTCCAAACCTGCACGTCCTGCACATGTACCCCAGAACTTGGGGGGGGGCGGAGGGGGGAAACCAAACAGTAGGTGGAGAGAGGAGAGAGAGAGAGAGAGAGAGAGAGAGAGAGAGAGACGGAGAGAGGGAGAGAGAGAGAAAGCAAGGAAGAAGAAAGGAAGGAGGGAAGTTCAATTCCGGGTGGATCCCATTCC
>NW_022294221.1:0-1517 GCF_002776525.5 Piliocolobus tephrosceles | reverse complement strand
GTACTGCAATACCAGGTCGATGCGTGGAGTGGACGGAGCAAGCTCCTATTCCATCTCCCTGCTCCAAAAATCCATTTAATATATTGTCCTCGGATAGAGAGCGTATCAGATATTAAACTGATAAGAACAGATACTACACTTGATTTTAGCCAAAAGGCCGAGAAGCGATACCGTCGCCTTCGCGCCCGCCGTCACCGTCGCACTCTCATCCACATTCAAGTCGCGGTGAGAGCCCCAGCCTCGCTCCTTGCCCCATCCCCTCTGTCTCTTCCACCCCACTAAGGACGCCGTTACACACTCGGGTTCATTTCTCCTTCTCCACCTTTGAGAAGGGAAATCTTACAGCCGTGCTTGGATCCGGCGTTCCCGGGCTTTCATTTCGAATTTGCATACCCCGCCCTTTCACGGAGGGCGCGGCCTCCGCGGTTGACTCCGCCCCCGGGGCCGCCTCTGCGTGGGGGGGCCGGGGCTCCGCTGGGGGCGACTTCCTTGTTTGTATCCAGCCAGCGCAAAGACAGAACCGAAGGAGACTGGGGGGCGAAGGCGAGAGGGGTCTGTGGAAGAGACCGCTGGGCGGAGAGCGGTCGACGTTTTCCTGGAGAAAGACGAGGTCCCAGGGCAGGAGCCCGGGCGGCGCCGCCGGGCCTTTACTTCGTCACCAGCGGGCGGGGAGACCGGCCTCGTACCCGCCGGACGAGGGGCCCGTTCCGAGTCAGGGAAGCCGAAGGCCTGGAGGGGCTTCCGGGAGCAGGGGCTGGAGTGCCGGGCAGGAGGCTGACACCAGACACCCGGCAGAGGGAGGCGGCGCGTGGATGGCGAGGGCCCGGCAAGGATTCTCCCCAGCCCCTGTGCCGGCGTCTCCTGTGGCTTCTGTGCACGGACCGTGTCCTGTGCTGTGCAGGGAAAGCTGCCTCTCTGCTCGGGACGTGGATTCCTTTCCCCTCCTCCTCGCCTGGCTGGCTACTCCTGACGCAGGTTGTCAGGACTCCGCTTGGGTGTCACGCGTCCAGGAAGCCTCCCTTAATTAAGGGCCCTCGGCACCCACCCCCTATGTGACTAGCAGCCCTCCTATGTATTTCGTCGCACCCCCGTTGTGTATATCAACTATTCCACTCACCACCCTTCTGGGCAGTCCTTTATCTCCCGCTCTGAAATCCCATCGCTGAGGGCTGGGACCCCTCCTCAGTACTTATCCCTGTTTCCCGGCGCTAGTCTGGTGCCTGGCGTGTGGAAGGCGCTCAGTAAACGTTTGTGGAGCGAAGAAACGACGCAAACGTGATGAGCACGACGGCCCGAAACAGAGAAGACGCAGTCAGGAGGGTACTGGCCCCGCGCGGGGGTAAAGGGGGAAGGTCGGGCTCGGGGTGGCAGGACACCAGAGGGCAGGGGTGACTGCCGGGGTGCTCTTGGGGGAGGATAGGCGTCAAGGCCCCCGGCAAGGTTGCGATAAAGTTTCTCTCCGGGGCACAGACTGCCGCCTGCGGGGTCAGCGTTTACCTCTCCCTTCCTCCTTCCTA
>NW_022294220.1:0-1698 GCF_002776525.5 Piliocolobus tephrosceles | reverse complement strand
AAAAAAAAAAAAAAAAAAAATGAAAAAGTCGAGCTTTTATCATAAGCTATATATATATATATATGCAACCAAAGTAAAAATATACTGAAAATTTTAAAACAAGGCATCATTTTGGTAAAAAAACATTTTTAACTAGAATTAAAACAAATTCTTTAAAGAAAGCAAAACAAAGCAAAGCAAGGCAAAACAAAGCAAGGCAAAACAAAGAAAGGCAAAACAAAGCAAGGCAAAACAAAGCAAGGAAAAACAAAGAAAGGCAAAACAAAGCAAGGCAAAACAAAGCAAGGCAAGGAAACACACATACAAATGAGTGTGCATATATATATTTACAAACAAATTGCTCACAATATAACATTTTACTTATATGTCTATATTAACCCACACAATATACGCACAATATATATTACTATTGAGCCGTTATTTTATACATTTGTAAGTAAAATATCATTTATACTGTTCATACACTCTTCAAAAGAGTTGTCATTTTTTGTATTTGAACTGTTATGTGTTACTAAATGACTGTTATTTGAATAGTTTGTAAAACTATCTCCGATATAAGTATGCCTTTTTTTATTATTTTTTTCCAAAAGATATAACAAGTTATTATTATTAGCAGAAATGTTATAATTTTTATTTAAATTAGTTATTTCGTTATTATATTTGCTTTTTTTGTTACATTTTTTTTGATTATTTTGCATACAATTTTTAATATGTTTTTTTACCCCCAACTCTACTTCATCTTTTACTTCTTTTTTCATTTCTTTTCCTACTTCCTTTTTTACTTCCTTTCCTACCCCATTTTGTACTATTTCCCCCATATTATTTTTTACTTTCTGTTCATACTTTTGAAATAACAATTTTGCTAATTTGGTCAAATTGTTATTTTTCAGAACCAAATAGTGAATTTTTGTTTCCATTTTTTTCATTTTTTTTTTTTCATTGAGTACTTTTTGTTTTTCTTCATTTAATAAATTTATATTTTGTTCATAACTTGTTTGCAATTCTTCTATTTTTTCATAATTTAAAATGTCTTTAGTTTCTTTATTTTCCAATTCTTTTGTTAATAACTCGAATAAGTCTGCTAAATATATTATATTATCATTTGTTTTAACAATTTTATTTAATATGTTTTTTCGAAAGTTGTCATAATTTTTATTTGTTTTTAACTCATATAATTCATTTTTTAATTTTTCGTTTTCATTTTTTTCTTTTATAAATTTTTCTGATAATTCTTCATTTTCTTTGTTTACTAATTCCAATTTTTTTTCAAATGATTTTATCAATTCCTTTTGTTCTACTTCATTATGTTCTATATAAGTTTTACTTTTATTTATATTACTTTTTAAACTTTCATTTAATTCTTGTTCCATAGTTAATTTACTTTGAGTAATTTTCAATTCACTTTCAAGTTGCATAATTTTTTGTGTTAATGTATTCTTACTTTTTAAATGTTGTTTTTTTTTTTTTATAAAATTCTTTTTCTTTCTCGATATATTTTTGTTTTTCTTCTTTAAAAAATTCACTCATAGGTGATATATTATTTTTAATATCTTCTTTTAACTTATCTAGCTCATTTTTATAAAAATCTTTATCTCTTTCTAATATCTTTTGTTTATCTAAAAGGTGAATATATAATCCTCGGAGTCTATTTGTTTCAATAAATTCCATATTGTGATTTCTTAACCCATTTATATTATT
>NW_022294219.1:0-2411 GCF_002776525.5 Piliocolobus tephrosceles | reverse complement strand
GAGCTCATTTAAGGCTATGGTGAGAAAGGATATATCCTCAGACAGAAGCTGGAAAGAAGCCTTCTGAGAAACTGCATTGTGATGTGTGAATCCAACTCACAGAGTTACACGTTTTTTTCAGTCATGAGTTTGCTAACACCGTTTTCTGGAAATCTGCAATGGGATATTTCTCAGCACAATGAAGCTTATGTTGACAAAGGAAATCTCCTCAGATGAAAACTAGAAAGAAGCTTCCTTAGAAACTTCTTTTTGATGTGTGAATTCATCTCACAGAGTTATACTTATATTTCATGGATCAGGCCAATAAAACTGTCTTTGGAGAAACTACGAAAGGATACTTTGGATCGCATGGAGGGCTGTGCTGGCAAAGGAAATATCATCAGTGAAAAAAGAGAGAGAAGCTTTCTGAGAAATTTCTTTGTGATCTGTGAATTCATCTCACAGAGTTACAACTTATTCCTCAGGAAGCAGTTTGCTAACACTCTTTTCATGGAATCTGTAAAGTGATACTTGGGAGCCAATTCGGGCCCATTGTTAAAAAGGAAGTAACCTCACATAACAGCTAGAGAATAGCTTTCTGAGAGATTGCTTTCTGATGTGTGACATCATCACACAGAGTTCCACGCTTCCCTTCCTGGAACAGTTCGCTAACACTGTTGCCGTGGATTCCGCAATGTGATATTTGGGAGCTCATTGAGGGCTATGTTGAGAAAGGATATATCCTCAGACAGAAACTGGAAAGAAGCCTTCTGATTAACTGCATTGTGATGTGTGAATGCAACTCACAGTGTTACACGTTTCTCTTCAGTCATCAGTTTGCCAACACAGTTTTCTGGAAATCTGCAATGGGATATTTCTCAGCGCAATGAAGCTTATGGTGACAAAGGAAATCTCCTCAGATGAAAACTAGAAAGAAGCATCCTTAGAAATTTCTTGTTGATGTGTGAATTCATCTCACTGAGATACTCTTATATTTCATGGAGTAGGCCATTGACACTGTCTTTGAAGAAACAAAGAAAGGTTAATTGGATCGCATGGAGGCTTGCACTGGTAAAGGAAATAGCATCAGTGAAAAACGAGAGAGAAGCTTTCTGAGAAATTTCTTTGTGATCTGTGAGTTCATCTCACAGAGTTCCAAATTATTCCTCAGGAAGCAGTTTGCTAACACTCTTTTCGTGGAATCTGTAAAGTGATATTTGGGTGACAATTCGGGCCGACTGTGAAAAAGGAATTATCCTCACATAACAACTAGAGGAGAGCTTTCTGAGAGATTGCTTTCTCATGTGTGATTTCAACACACAGAGTTCCACCCTTCCCTTCTTGGAACACTGTGCTAACACTGTTCCTGTGGATTCTGCAGTGTGATATTTGGGAGCTCATTGCGGGCAATGGTCATAAAGGATTTATTCTCAGACAGAAACTGGAAAGAAGCCTTCTGAAAAAGTGCATTGCGATGTGTGAATGCAACTGACAAAGTTACCCGTTTCTCTTCAGTCATCAGTTTGCTAACACAGTTTTCTGGAAATCTGCAATTGGATATTTCTCAGCGCAATGAAGCTTATGGTGCCAAAGGAAATCTCCTCAGATGAAAACTAGATAGAAGCTTCCTTAGAAACTTCTTGTTGATGTGTGAATTCATCTCACAGAGTTACACTTATATTTCATGGAGCAGGCCATTAACAATGTCTTTGAAGAAACTAAGAAAGGTTACTTTGGTTCGCATGGAGGCCTGCGCTGGCAAAGGTAATATTATCATTGAAATATGAGAGAGAAGCTTTTTGATAAATTTCTTTGTGATCTATGAATTCATCTCACAGAGTTACAACTTATTCCTCAGGAAGCAGTTTGCTAACACGCTTTTCGTGGAATCTGTAAAGTGATATTTTGGAGGCAATTCGGGCCCACAGTGAAAAAGGAAGTATTCTCACGTAACAACTAGAGAATAGCTTTCTGAGAGATTGCTTTCTGATGTGTGACTTCAAAACACAGAGTTCCACACTTTACTCATTGGAATACTTTGCTAACACTCTTGCCGTGGATTCTGGAATGTGATATTTGGGAGCTCTTTGAGGGCTATGTTGAGAAAGGATATATCCTCAGGAAGAAACTGGAAAGAAGCCTTCTGATAAACTGCATTGCGATGTTTGAATGCCACTCACAGAGTTACACATTTCTCTTCAGTCATCAGTTTGGTAACACGGTTTTCTGGAAATATGCAATGGGATATTTCTCAGTGCATTGAAGCTTATGGTGACAAAGGAAATCTCCTCAGAGGAAAACTAGAAAGAACCTTCCTTGAGAACTTCCCCAACCTAGCAGGGCAGGCCAACGTTCAAATTCAGGAAATACAGAGAACGCCACTAAGATACTCCTCCAGAAAAGCAACTCCAAGACACATAATTGCCAGATTC
>NW_022294218.1:0-2925 GCF_002776525.5 Piliocolobus tephrosceles | reverse complement strand
ATGTGAGGATTGTCTTGCATGAACCTAGGTTCTATGCAAAATCCCAAAAGTGATACTGTAAACTGTTAACCAAATCTCAGCACGTATGAGACAGAAGGCTCCATTGCTTGGCCATTTTTGTTTTTCAGAGTCTTCCAAAAAGCTTGCCAAAAATTCTGCAAGGAATTATCCCAATGACCTTTCGATAATTTTGTTTCTTCTCCAAGACCCTTGTTCCATCATACATATCTCATAAGACAAATAATAAAGAGTACTACCTGTGACTGTTAAGTAATTTAATTCCTTATTTTTTTAAATATAGTTGGGATTGGGCCATAAGATATTTTATCAACTTATTCCCAGTAACTTACAACAACCCAAGGATTAATGTAGTGTAGGTATATAAGGATGGGGGTAGACAAGTGTTGATAAATGTAAGAAGGAAAGTGTCATAGTTGAAGTTTTCAATATTCTAAGTCCTGCATATCTACCGTGAAGTGTTTATAAGTTTTACCAGGCTAGCAGCCATATTATGTGGGTAGCATTCTCAATGAAAGGTAGTCCTCTCAGAGCAAAGGATGTAGGAATCTCCCCAAAATCACCTATATTTTTTGAATATTGTTTGGTCTGGAAAAGACACAGTATATATAGCTATATGTCAAAACAAGTTTTATTTTGTCAAACAGAGCTGAGAACATGTCATACTTAAGATATCCTGGAGTAAGGTGCAGCCCTCCCATGGAAGCCAGAGTGAAGAGATGTCTAGCAGATTCTGCTTCCAATATACTTTTTCTAAAGATTTAACCACCTTACTATGACCGGCAACTTTGCCTTTTTATTGTCTCAAGAGATGATGCTTGAAAACTTTTTAAAATCCTTTGTGGACTTCCAGACCTAGCTCCAATTCTGTCTCCTTCATAAACCCTTGTCTAGCAGCTCAGACTTTCCATCGCTGTTACAATTCAATCCTAAATCACCCTTTAATATACCAGTGTCCATTGAATATCATATTGTGGACAATCAGGCTTCACACCTTGTACAATTCAAGGTGAATTTTATTAATAGGATATACACAATCGACTCTTCAGTAAGTTGGGAAGTTTGTACTGCTCAATATGTGCTACTTGAAAATTCCTCCAAATAATGTTAGTAAGTGTTTTATAGGGTCAAAAACCCACTCTATAAGTTCAACAGTCTTGTTTTTATCACAAGATTTATCAGATTTTTTAATATGCCACTGAGCATTATGGATATATAAAATGGGAGACTGATAAATCCACATCTAGATTTGTCTATCTACTGCCATCTAATTCATAAACCTCCTTGGCCACATAATGCTTTTTAACACTTTTTTTTTTTGCTTTTGGCAGAACACTTGAAGAAACTATTTTTCTATGGAGCATATTTTATAAATATTAAGGACTTTTTGAGTACATTGAACATATTAACTGTCATTTCACCTGCTGTAAATCAGGTACACTATTAAGTTCAAGGTTAATTTGGGTACTAAAGAAACTAAGATAACATTTACTGAGTCCTGAATATGTACAATGTACTGTATTAAGAAGTGCATACATGTTGGCCTGGTTAATCTGTGCAATATTCCTATGTTATTTTGGGGATTTACTCGTTACATGGTTGAGGAACTAAATTCAAGGTGTAATGTTTCCGAGGTCAAACAACTGAGAGTTGTCAAAGTTTGGATATAATCTTGGGTTACTCTAGAGTTTATGAAATGTGCAGTTAACCTACTGGCTAATTCGTTTCTGTTATTTATGTTGGACAACTATACATATTTTGTATGTTTTATATGACTAAGATGAGAAAGGCTTGTTAGTTAACCCACTTAAGAAAGTTAACATGGGAAACACTCCAACAGAAATTTTTTAATTACTGTTAAAACTATCCATTTTGCTATAAAAGAACTCATATCACTGCATTATTTCTCCATTTCAATATTTGGAGGCAATAACAAAAACAATTCCAAGGGATTAATGATCATATGAAGTTAACTGTCCTCAACTCTACCTTAGTCGATCAACTCCTTACATGTATCATTAATTCCTTTGTAATACTACATATTTGAATTGCTATATCTTGAACAACCTTTGATTTTGTTGCTCAGTTGCAATAGAAGGTGTCATTATTATATCATTTTTGGTGTCCACATTTGTTGTAGAATTAACAGATGCTAACTCATGAGCTCAATTAGTCTTAATAACTGTAGGTATTTTAAAAACATGTTATGGTTCATATTTGGGGTATCACATCATTCTAAGATTTTTTTTTCTAAGTCTAACAGAAAAAAAATATTGTAGGGATCTATTAGAATGGTCAGGTGACATTAATGTTTTCCTTATAAACTATAAAACTCTTTTCTTATGTAGATAGTAAAGAGGCTTATTCCTAACCCCAAATGGTAGTGTGACAGAATACTGTGGTAAACTTTAATATAAATTTATGTTTACCTATCCAAAATCTTTTTCTGCAAAGGAGAGATGCCCTTTGAGACTTGGTCCTATGGCTAACCGTATCTGATGTGTGGTCCTTTATCTTCCTGCAAATTTTCTGAAGGTGTCAGAAGAGGTTTATGGTATTTTATATACTCAGCAGATAAGATAGCAGGAAAAATATCAAGTTCGTCCATTCCTGGAAGCTGATGAGCTGAGGAGCAAACATACTAATCCTGTAAAAATTAAAGTCTGATGAACACTTTCTTGCTTATCTGTGAGAAAATCGATAAATAAAGCAATGTGTTAAGTGAATGTCTTCTTTGACCTAGACAGTTGATTATCTGCTTTCCTTCTAAAATGTCAGCTTACCTTTTTGATCACAAAAAATATCACAAAGCGTAGAATCACTATGATGTCTTTTCTAATTTCCCATGGGTGAGGTATATTTTTTTATTAAAAAATATTTTAAAGTTAATATAACCCAGTTCATTGA
>NW_022294217.1:2708-3526 GCF_002776525.5 Piliocolobus tephrosceles | reverse complement strand
TTTTTTTTTTTTTTTTTTTTTTGACTATTCTGAATACAATTATATAGCTATTAGATTATGGACAATAGGGGCAACCTAGTTATGAGTTATAATAATATACATGTTAATGACCTGACTAACCCAGTCAACGAAGTATTTTATGGCATGGGTGAAAACATATTAAATAATAAAGAATCTACAATTGATTCGATATATATTAATAATATTATTAATAATAATAGTAATAATAATCATAATTATAATAGCAATATATCTTCATATATTGATCCAAATTCTTTTTCACCCTTTTATGATGAAACTTTAAATGAGCATAATGCAAAAACTTTGATACAAACAAATACAGATGAAAACAATAAAACATTCGAATCTGAGTTTATAAATAGCCAAAATTCGATAAGAAATGATTTTGGTTGCAATAGTTTTAAAGATGAACATCTTAATAACACTAACCCTATAAATATTTTTTATATTTATGATAATAACATAAATAAAAATCACATAATAACAAATGATTTGTTAAACGAAAAAGTAATTAATAATAATGTGATGGATCAAAATTTGACGAATCAAAATTTGACGAATCAAAATTTGGTGAATCAAAATTTGGTGAATCAAAATTTGGTGAATCATAATTTGACGAATCAAAATTTGGTGAATCAAAATTTGGTGAATCAAAATTTGGTGAATCAAAATTTGGTGAATCATAATTTGACGAATCACAATTTGACGAATCCAAATTTGACGAATCCAAATTTGACGAATCCAAATTTGACGAATCCAAATTTGACGAATCCAAATTTGACGAATCCAAATTTGAC
>NW_022294217.1:1443-2542 GCF_002776525.5 Piliocolobus tephrosceles | reverse complement strand
CAAAATTTGGTGAATCAAAATTTGGTGAATCAAAATTTGGTGAATCATAATTTGACGAATCAAAATTTGGTGAATCAAAATTTGGTGAATCATAATTTGACGAATCACAATTTGACGAATCACAATTTGACGAATCACAATTTGACGAATCACAATTTGACGAATCACATTTTGACGAATCCAAATTTGACGAATCATAATTTGACGAATCATAATTTGACGAATCATAATTTGACGAATCATAATTTGACGAATCCAAATTTGATAAATCCAAATTTGATAAGTACAGATCCATTACATGTATATATGTTACACGATAATATTTCGAATAACGAATTACCATATAATAAATCACCACATAACAAATTATTAAGTATTGGTGTCCCTAATCCAATAAACGAACACAAAGACTTATCAGTTAATGTTTATAATGGAAACATTAATTTTCAATTAGACATGTGTGACATAATGAATCATAATAATATTCCTATAAATGAGACACCTAACAACGTAGATAGTGGTATAATAGACTTGAACCAAAATATAGAAAACGACCATATAAATAACGAAACAAATGTAAATAATAATGATATAAATATAACACATATAAAAACTAATCATACAGAT
This sequence comes from Piliocolobus tephrosceles, assembly GCF_002776525.5. Lineage (NCBI taxonomy): Eukaryota > Metazoa > Chordata > Mammalia > Primates > Cercopithecidae > Piliocolobus > Piliocolobus tephrosceles. The sequence continues at coordinate 1,915 of NW_022294217.1, read as the reverse complement.
GAAAATGGTGAAAATAACATTCATTATAGTACTAATATATGTGGAAGTAATCTACTTGATAATAATATCATAATTAATAGTGACAATCACAATAATTACAATAATGAGATGTTTAATAAACATATAAATATGCCACTATATGATATAAATGAAAAAAATGACAAAAATTACAGTGAACAATACAATGAACAATATAATGAACAATACAATGAGTTCGAAATGGAAAAAATAAATATGTCAGTAGACCATTTATATATGTCTGAAAATTGTCAACATAATAATAAAACTGTTATGAATGATTATGACCTATTGTATAATGTTACATGTAATAATGCTGCGCTTACTATAAATAATAATAATAATAATAATAATAATAGCAATAATAATAATAATAATAAAATAATGCATTAGCGCAATATTTTCAAAAAAAAAAAAAAAAAAAAAAAAAAAAAAACAGCTATACTCTTAGTTA